>NC_053156.1:124923431-125150931 GCF_016835505.1 Polypterus senegalus
CCGCCACATAACAACCACCTTTTTCCACCCTCTCAAACATATACACTATTCAATGTCTGGAAAATGTCTAGGATTAAAACACTTAGAGACTTGGACATAGATAATGTATTCACATCCTACAAAAAATTACACTTCAAATACAACTTCTCATTAACACAATTCCTCCACTATTTTCAAGCTAGAAACTTTGCTAAACAGAACCTGCCCAATTTTCCTCATCTTCCACCTTGTTCTATTCCAGAAGAATTACTGATCAGTCTTCATGACTCAAATAGTATCTCTATAATTTCTAAAAATATTTTAAAGTCTCTTCCTTTCAAAGACCCCAGAATACATTGGAGAAAGGACCTGTCACTTAATATTTCAGGAAAGGAGTAGAAGGCAGTTATGCACAGAATACACTCGATCTCCATATGTACAAAGCACTCAGTCATTCAACTTAAAATCTTTTATTGAACGCATTTATCTCGTTTAGAATTGTCCAAAATGTTTTCAGGGCAAGATTCAACCTGTGAACGTTGCAATCCAGCTCCAGCCTCACTAGGCCACATGTTCTGGGAATGCACCAAATTAATAACATTTTGGACAAAAATCTTTGCATGCCTATCAGACAGCCTTGGTGTCACGATCACTCTTAATCCATTAAGAGCTGTGTTTGGTGTACTCCCAGGCGGCCTTCAAGTGGATAAGGACAAACAAACTGTTATTTCCTTTACTACACTACTAGCAAATAGACTTATCTTGCTCAACTTGAAGAAACCCATCCCATCCCACCCCTCTTACTTTGCTGGATAACCAATGTTCTATACTACATAACATTGGGAATAAAATTTTTTTTAAAAATTGTCATTTAGAGGATCTATTCAAAACATTTTTAAAATATAGCAGGATCTAATCAATAACATTTCAGAATAAGCGTCCATATCGGGGAAAAGGATACCCTTCTGTTCTTGCACCTTTTATAGGGTAGCTTCGGTTGCTGGCTCCTCTCTTTCTCTTGGGTGGGGGTAAAATTTTGCTTTGATTTGTTAAATTTGACTTTACTGTATGGAATGTTATCTGTTTCTAATTAAAATCAATAAAAATATAAAAAAAGAAAGAAAATGAAAGTACTCTTTCAGAAAATCTGGTACTGTAGGTTTTTCTAGCTCTGTCTGACCCAAAGCACAGGGAAGATCTGCTACTAGTTCTTCATTTGTTCTTTGTTCACAGCAAAAATCATTTTTTGAAATGCTCCACAATTTGTATTTTAATGGCTACAATAATATGGAGAAAGTCTCAAAAGCCACAAAAAGCACTGCAATCAGAACCAACATTATCTACTTTAGAAAAATGTTTCAAACATACATGTACTGAATATAAAAAGCCTTCTGCTTTATCCATCTAAATGAAAAGACAACTGAAAAATGCTCACTTTACTAGGAAAAATGGAAAATTATAAATACTATGTGCAGTAAGCATCACATTAAGGTTACAAAGTAAATTTATCTTTATACTTCCAGTATAATTTGGGGTACTTTTTCCCATATTAGGTTTTGGAACATGAGGATTCTGAATTTCTTAATGGTTTCTTTAAAGAAAGAATTGAAGTTGCATCATTTCAACACTATGTTGGTTTTTCACAGGCACAAACCATTTTGTTGACTGGTAGCTACAACACTGCTAAGCAAATTACCCAGAATTGCATGGTTAGTAATGTCATTGTACTGATGATGTAAAGATCATGCTATGCACTTCCTAATCATCTCAATTTACACAGACAAATCTAATTCTGCGCAAGTGTATTTTGATAGTGTTCCTGGAAGAAGACATAGTTAAGCATTGTTTTCTTTGACTTTGATGTTTGGGTTTTTTTTGGGCTTTGCTGCATATGCAAGTTCTCTTTTAAGGATACAATAGAGGTTTTATAGGTGGAAACTATTACCACCTTTATTATTCAATCTTCCATTCCTCCTATATTTGATCTTCCCTGGCTCCAATGATAAAACACATTATTCAGTGGAGTCATTTTTGTAATGAACAATACTTAAATACAAGTTTGCCTCATTTTGTATGCAACACCACACCTGCCCTATCTCCAGTATATAGTGCCTTTATAGGGGTGTTTAAATCTTTAAAATGACCACCTCATTTTAAACATAATTGCCATATAGAACTATTGCTAGATGTACCATTACCTAAAGGAAAGATTTATAAATGATCTAATCCTGAACATGCTGCTGTGGAGCAATATATTCATGAGAATTTGTAAAACTGATTCATAGAATTTTCTAATGGACCTGATGTCATTTTTTTTCTCTGTGGAGAAAAAAATATTAGGGACTGCAGCCTTGTTTTGATTATAGGGAATTAAATAAAATTACGGTTAAAAAATAATTATCTCCTTAACAGTAGAATCCCTGAAGCCTACGAAAAAGGTTATAAAGCCGGGCCACCTTAAATTCCTTAGCACCTCATGGAAAAGGTTTCTGTTTTAGTTATGTATTCAGCATTTCTTGCTTCGCATTTACTGTCATCCAACACTAATCCAGATCGTTGTAGACATGGAACACACATGAAATGCATGTATTCCAAATAATAATATATTATTTACCCTATACCATTCCAAGCACCTCACACCCAGAAAAAAAAGACTTGAGCTGCATTGGTGGGGGATGGGATACCAGGCCAGTTGTTGCTTGTGCTGATTGACACATTTGCAAAACAAAGACGCTGATGAAGAGGTGCAAGGCAATTTAAGGTGGCCCTGGATTACGACTATTTTCATAAACCTCAGGGATTCTAGCATTAATAGTGTCATCCCTTCTTTACTGAATAAAGTGACTGGATCTATGGTATTTACTAAATTTGACCTGCAGTTTGCATAGAGTTTAATTCAGATTAGAAAGGGGTGTAGGCAGAAAACTGATTTTAACACTTCTAATAAACATTAAGAAAATGGGGTAATGCCCTATGGATTTACAGACCTATCTGTAATTTTTCAATCATTTCTTAACAACTTTTTTTGGGAAAAATTATGTACGTGTATGCAGCATATAAACAATTTTCATATTTATTGTAAAGATATGGAAACTTAAAAACAACATGTGAAAAAAGGTTTTTCAACAATTGTAGGAAGACTGATTCTTTGTGAAATCAGAAAAATGTGAGTTCCATTCAAGGAAAAGTGTTTTCTTGTAAGGTACTAGCCAGGGATCAATCAAAGGTTTTGTGAGTTCTCAACTGGTCCCATGCAGATCATTAAACAAAAACAAAGGTTTACCTGATTTGTAAGCAATTATCTTTGGTATATTATAACAACATCACATAACACCCACAACGTCAGTCACAAAACACCCATGGCATGCCCGGCTGCAATGATAAAGATTAGGGATATCTGACTCTGAGGGCAAGTTGTGACTGACACTGATGACATTACGTAACCTACAGCATACTATTGAGGGCTGCAGTTAGACCCATCTCACTGACTTTCCTTACCAAGAACAACAATTTGAAAATTTATGGGACCTATGAAGATCAAAAAGCTTTTTAACACTTGGATATTATTCACATTTGCCTCTGTTTTATGACATCCCAACCCTGAACTACAGCCATTCCAGGAAGCAGATACATCTAGCCTGGTGGTAAGGAGCAAATCAATGCCAAAAATGTCTAAATACTAGACTAACATTCTTGTTTCCCTTTGATTAAAAAAAGAAATTCTGCTGAAAAGAATTATGATGTAGGGGATCATAAACTATTAATTATAAAATTAGCACTGAAGAAATGGAGGTATTAGTTTGAAGGAGTAAAATTTCCATTTGTGGTTTAAAGCATAAAGCTGATGTCTTTCTCTCTTGTTCAAACTCTTGAATGTCCTGTGCACCAAGGTTGATCATTGATTCTAATACACATATTGGTAACCAAGAACACAGCTGAAAAATTAAGGCAGTGACAGTGTTATGAACAAGAAAAAGGAATAACAGTGATGACACTAAATGTAACAATTAAAAAAAAAAAATCAGAATATAACAATGATAAAAAATGAACAAAACACCCACTTAGTACACATGTAATAGTGCAAAAGTAGAGATCATGACAAAAATTAATAGAGGAATGGGAAAATAAAAGAAATACCATAATATCACATTTATATTGATTTATGCAGCAGCTGCTTATACAAAATGTGACCAAACTGTACCATACCATACATTTCCTAAGCCCACTTAAAACTGAGAAAGGTTGCCGATGGCTGGAGCCTACATCAACAATAACCCATTGTAAATTAACAAGCTAAATAAGAGAAAATATTTATTCAATAAACAATAAGTTCATGTACTGTATTTTAAACACAAACATGCAAAGAACTGGAAGTGAACACATTAAAAAGGCTATTAAAAAAAGCATTTTGAATACTTGAATCCCCAAGGATTCACAAACAGAAAAAAATGTCATAAACCAAGGTAGAAGAAAAGGAGTTCTAGGTGAGATGAGAGGACACTTTACTCACTGCAAAAGTTTAATAAATAAGTCAGAAAATGAACAAATGGCAAAAGCATTTAGGTGCATTTGGGGACATAATTAATCGATTTTTATAACATCATATCTAAAAAACTGTAATAACTGAATGCAATTACATGTATTAGTAAACAACACTAAATGCATGATTTTTAACAGTACTTTACAAGACAATGTCATCTAAATAAGCCTGTTTTGGCTCAAACAATTTAATAACCGCAGATCCGGACTAAAGTAATGTAAATTTGCATGAAATGATGTACTATTGTTAGTTATTGGTTGTGGGGGTCTGTAACTAATTGTAGTTAAAATTTACTAAACATAGTATTTCTGAAAGAAGTGCTTAATTAAAATCTCTGCTGAAATCTCAAAGTAAAATTTTTGGATGCTTCACAGTATAATGAAGAACTGATCTAGAATTTTGGTAAAAAATTGTAGTGTCAGAGAAATATTGAATTACTAAATTCTGGTGATAATGCAACCATTAGGTTTTAGTATAATTTAAACATTTGAGCAATACTTACATAAATCCTTTCCTCTTAAATTAATTTCTAGAAAAGTTCATTTTTACTTTCTTTTTCTTTCATGGTTAATTCAAGTAGCAGGAGAAGTGAGCTGGTGTAGCAAAGGTGTGGCTTGTACTCACTCCCCTCTACCAGTGTTTGACTAACTTGTTAGGAGTTGTTCATTGAACTTTCACAACAAAATAATGTTGCAAAATAAGTGCGCCAAATTTCAGGAGAATCGGTCCCTGGGAGGTGTCTTGATTTATGCAGACAGACGGATGTGAAGACTGCCATAGGTGGTTTTTTTGCTTTATATGAAAAAGCACCTAAAAAGATCTGCTAAAGAAATATATAGTCCCCAACTAAATAAATGTATTATGAAAACAAGTGACTATGCAAATATGTATATATACATAAATAAAATAAAAAAAACATTATTCACATTATTAACAGTTGAAAGTGGTAAAATGGCATCAGAAAAAAAGTAGATGAACTGAAAGAATACCTTCTGTGGTGCTTATGGGAGAAGCCATAGTAAGTGTCAATATCCTTTTCTGCATGTCCAGCAATGGGTATCATGGACAAGTGCACATTACTTCTTTCCTGGAATAAGAACAGCATAGTGATCAGCTGGTCAATATACAGGATCTGAGGAGTTGTGCTTGATAACACCATTATTTAACTGTAAATTAAAATAGTGTTACTGATGCAAAATATGCTTGTATTCCAATTATAAAAATATTTTTTGCAAAAATAGATTTTTCTATTATTATTTTTTAAATAATTGCTGAACATAATTGGCAATGAAAAAGAATAGCCAAGGTTATTCGTGATGGCTAGAATAAAACTGCCTACACAGAACAAAAATTACAGAATTCCTGACATATGAGAGCACCCATTTAATACAGAACATGGCATTTTTAATGTGTACAATGATATACTGCAATTCCTCCATGTGATACAAGTTCTAAGATACTTAGAGTGGTGAACCTTCAGTATTAAAGTTTCAATTATGATCCAATTAAGTTAGTCTGAATTCATTAACCTTTTCATGGATTGTTGCCTTTCAATTAATTTGTTTTAGAGCAAAAGTATCAATTTAAAAAAATACATTACCCTTTTTGAAAAGATGATTTATTTTAGACAGTGAAGCTTGCAATCTTCCAGCCACCTCACCATCCTAACACACAGACCTCAGTGTACATCAAGTGTTCTCTACACCAATGGTTGTCTGCAAGTCCAAGTTTTTGCTCCAACCAGTTTCTTAGTCATTGGTACTTTTAATTAATCTCATTGTTTACTTACCTGACCGTTTTTTTCCCCTTTTCTTTTGCTTTTAGAAAAGTGTAGTAATGTCAGATTTACACTTATAGGCAATTAGTGCATGTGCATTTTTTTTTCAAACTCCAAAGTTCAAGTTCACAAAGTTGCACAGTACCCGAAATAAAAAAGAATTTGTCAGATATCAAAGTCGTCGAGAAAAGGCGAGTCGTAGCCCACCGTCTAAGTGTTAAATGGAAGCTTATTAGGGTACAGAGAAAGAAAAAATAAAACTGGCACACAGTGGGGAAAAAAAGCTCGAAATGTCAACTTTAATCATGACATTTCCACTTTAATCACATAGTTTATTTTGTCATTTAAGTACAACATCATAAACTTCATCTTAAAATCGTTCAATTTACTAGTTTCTCAAATACCATCATAACTAAAGTAGCACGTTAAATGCTTTGTTTGTATGTGTTCTTCTATGTGCTCTATGTGTGTGAATCTCTAATACCACAGAATCCATTACATTCATGATATTACAGCTCTCTGAATAATTAAAATACTGAGATGTATACTTGATATTTTCATTATGACGGGATTTAAAGCATGTTATTAAAACATGGGAACACGGTGGCACAATGGCAGTGATGAGCTGGCACCCTGTCCAGAGATTGTTCCTGCCTCCAGCAAGATACTTGCTGCACCATGTGCGACCTTTGATGAAATAATTTATTGCAGCAGTACTGTCTCTTTCAAACGTACTAACCCCCAATTCCTGTCTTTTCTTTTGTTTCTCCAATTAACCAATCGCCACACATCGTCATTATATCTAATTATGCGCTTTATAACGTGGCTTAGGCTGCGCAATATTATAACTGTATTGTAAGTTTACAATGAGGTAATTGTACTTATAAGTACAAACAGTTCTACAAGGAGCACTTGATGGACTGATTGAGGCTCTGAAGCCACATTGGAACAAAAGCACTGCTTTGACGCTGGGTGCCACCAGTTTGCAAAACCGAGCGGAGAACTTGCGTACACCAGAGATTGAGCTGGCGTGAAAATGTGCGTGGCTTTACGCCAAGTTTAGGTTTTATACATCACAATGTTACTGTGAAAACTGCCTTATGCAACATTTGTGTGTGTATGCACCGTTTATACGTGGTGGTCTCTCTCTGTAATGGATCATATGCAAATTCCAGTAAGTTAAAAGGTGTGCACAGCCAAGCCATGTATTTATCCTGAAATTTTATTTTCATTGATGATGGTCAAACATTACCAAAACCATTTTCAGTACAGAAATTACAAACATATGCGGTCAAAACTTGTGACATGAAATTTGGGCAAAATTGTATTGTAAGGAACAGATATCTGTTGTATGTTAAGAGCACAATTCAGATTCAAAATTGGGTCAGACAGAGGTGAATATGAGGTTGGCTAATTCTCCCCTAAGTATTTGCCATTGTGTCAAAACTAAAAGAGATAGAATGGGATACTAATTATTGTTGTAGTGCAACAATGACCATTTTATGAGAGTTGTACATGGCCTCATAACATTTAGGGTTTGAAATGTCCCAGCCACATTGGAATATCTCCTTGGAAAATGTTTAGCACACTCAGTGTGTGGCATATTAGAGGCATGCATTAGTAATTAAATAAATTGATTATTACTTGAGGTGCTGCTATTTGAATACTGAAATCACTATTTAGGTATCCTATAGGCAGATTGGCATTTTTTTTTTTGTTCTTTATTGCGTCTTATACAATTTCTTGTATTAGGAATTTGTTCGTTTTCACATACCCATTGGGGTCAGAGTGCAGGGTCAGTCATTATACATTACTCCAGGAGCAATTGTAAGTTAAGGACCTTGCAGAGTAGGATCTCTTTTGGCAGTAACAAGGATTCGAACCAGCAACCTTCCAGATATCAGTGCAGATCCTTAGCTTCAGAGCCACCACTCCATATTGTAGGAGGCCAGAGAGAAAATATGGCATTAAAAAGTAAACCTGGGTCTGACAACACAGTATTTTGTACAAATTCTGCTGTGATGTGCAAAACATCTAATGTTAACCTATCATACAACAGCTCAACCATTTAAATGTTGAATTACAAGCAAGTGACACATCTTGCAAAATCCCTCTCCCCAACAATAGAAGAACATAAGCAAACTTCTATAACTATGTTCAGTACCACAGCATAAAAATGCAATGCACTCTAAGCAGGAAAAAAAATAAATCAGAACTGCTTGTAAAATATCAGTAAGGGACATGTGTCTGCTCAGCTTTGTGGTTTGTTAGGGTTTCAGAGAACTAATGAGCTATGCTGAGCCAGAGTATAAAGTCTCTTCTTTAAAAACCACCACTAAGAGAACAGCAATTCGAACAAATAGTCATGGGCATAAAAACAAAACACTAAATGATTATTTAAAGATACCACCTAACAAGACTTCCGGACTGATTTCACTAGTCCAACTCATATATGGTAAAAAAAAATTAATGTAAAAAAACTAATTGAAATGTGTAGGATTCATAGCCTCTGCCTTGTCAGGGATTGAATTTCAGAACATAATTATGAAATCTCCGAACCCTAACCTAATTCTGCATTTTACTTACAGACCCCACATAGTCTAACATTGCTCAGGCTGAAAATGGCAAGAAAATCTGTTACCAAAATTAACACTTGTTTGCTTGCAGTCCTGAACATACCAGGAAATAACGAAATTACATTTTATATGTGACAATTGTACCGTGTTTCTGGAAAGCAATTGAGCCAGACATTCATCTGACTACACCGGCTGTACAGCTAGCACAGTAGAGCTGTTAAAAGCTGTTATAATGCTACTGACTTATGAAACAAAACTTGAAGTATTTAACCATAACCACAGAAAGTACGTTTGAAGAAAAACAGGTGAAGCATTGGGTTTGTGTGGCAGGAAGTGGCACGGGAAATATTGTGAGAGCAAATGGGTGGATCTACCCTAAAGATGTGCAAATACTTGAAGCTACAGTGTAGTTTAAAAAAAAATCAGTAAAGGAAACTTAAGTCAAAGAAAGATCCAAAGTGTACCTTACAATAAAGTCCTTATAGGAATGAAGGATTGATAGCAGTACTTGCAGTTTGCTAGACTGCCTCAGATCTGAGTAAAGTATTAAAAAACAGACAGACGTTAAATTATTATGTGCTTAAATTGTACCTATGCGCACTCTTAAAAACGTCCTGGCTTTGCTTTCCGAGACTTTTAATGAAAATTTACAGTTAGCTTATGCAATTCCAAAGAGTGCAAGGAGATAAACTGAATATCGAGACAAAAGAATGGTAGACTGTGACTTTGCATGACTGACTTTATATAAATCTTGTTTAGAAAGACAAACCTTTTATGAGCTTCTCCTGCAGGTAGATGACCTTGGTAAGTTGCAATAAATCTGAAAAATGCTATAAAAAAATTTCAGGAATTTCCAAGAGTGAAATGTAAATCAATTAAGTTTAACAAGCACAAGTATAAGCCAGGGCAAAATGAGAGGTACACACACAAAAAACAAACTGAGAAGCTCATCCAGTAACTACTTGCTTAAATATTTGTTTTAATTACTGATAGATGTCAACTGTTTAAATATCTATAGGAGCTGTTCCAGAGCATATCACATGAAGTGCTATTTTCCAACAAAAAACACCACCAGAAATAAAGAGAGAAATTATTATAGTGTAAAGTGAGCAATTAAAGACAACCGTTTAAAATACAGTTGTGATAAGCCTCTCATTTATTCAAGACAATAGTGACCTCTGATTTTAAGCAACCTTAAGAAAAGACAAGATACATGTACATTATTTGTCTAATCTTGCTTACTCCACTTCAGAACTGAACAGAGCTGAAGGCTACCCAAGTAATATTGGGCAAAAGGCAAGAATAAATTCTCCCTCTAGTTTAATTTATTGCCAACTTTCCCTCTGGGGAAGAAATAATGCTCTATTAGTCTAAACTGCATAGCCAAAGTTAAAGTATTGCAGTACCAGAATAGTTTTCTGTTATGTATAATGACATTATAGGAGGGACAAAATGGGGAAATTTATTTGGAATTTAAAGACAGTTCTATTCAACCCCTTCTCCTGTAACTCTGAAACAATAACCATGTTAGTGGTCGTTGCTTAACAACAAACAGCACCATTCTACTCTGCCATTAACATTCTTCACATGAAAGCCTAACCAGCACAAGCTCCAACAGACTCTGTATAAGGTTAGAACTGACAGGTTACTGTAAATGGGAGACTAGATGGTGAGATATCTGCTATTTCCAGTATCTGTCTACCAAATGCAAATGTCAAGCTGAGCAGTGATTTCAAATTTAATCTACTGTGATTTGGGCTCATATCCTGCAATCTTTTAACAAACTGTATAACCCTATGTATCATAATTATCAGAAACTGCAATTATGTCTAATCACTATTTAGCAAAGCACCAATCAATCAGCTGCTGATCTCAATTAGCCAATTTTTACTAAAAAAAAAAAAAACACAAAAAAAAACACTTTATTGGCGATCAGTATATTGGCCAATCACAAAAACCAGTCTTTTCAGTCTCTGCTTTTATGGTGCTCCTTTATTACAAGGTATTACAGTAATTGAGCCAGAGCACTTTTTTTTTTTTTAAATATAAAGCAAACTTTCTGTAGCGTAAAAGTGCAAGTCAAACCTTGCTTTACAAGACTGAGAGATGACTGGAATATTTGCCTTTATGTTAAAGGAAGTGGGATAATAAACTGAGAAAAAGGAATCAGAGAAGTCTTACTGTGCAGTTAGACAAAGGAAAGAGAAGCTACTTTTTTATTTTGTCCTTTAAATTAAAACAGACATTGTTCGAGTTTGGACAGCAAACTTGGTTTATTTAAGTGCAGCAGCTTACATTTTTAATTGGAAAAAGAAAAGGTAAAGATGATTATGAAATTGCTGATAAGTAAACAATTGGCTTGTTAGCTTAACAAAAAAAGTGTCTTTTCTTATAAACTTGTTAAGCATGTTAGTCTTGCCTTTCTTGATAAAGACCTTATGAGCATTTGATACATTTGCAACTTTTTTTAAAGATTTGTATACTGTTTATTATTTGCTGCTGTGTTTCATAAAGCATAAGTTTTGGTAAGAAACACTGCATTATTAAAATGTAATCCATATTTATGACTACATTGCAATTATTATGACTGTCTAGCTGATACACTGCAGAACAAAAAAAAAAACACATACTGTACTCATAAAAAACACAGTAAAAAAAAGCTGTACTGAAATTGACAAGTGTTTTATTTTCTCTTATGCCATATGAATTATGGATAAATATCTTATATCTTTGTACATATTTTACTAGTTCATATTTTAAGGAAATTTTATTTATTTTAGTATTTTATGGTCACTAAGCCATAAGGCTACAGGATTTCATTTTGTTAAAATGAAACACGTGTTGGTCTATAGTTTAATTATAAAAATAAACTTTTAATATAAGACATAAAGATTCCACGGGCGGCACAGAGGCGTAGTGGGTAGCGCTGCTGCCTCGCAGTTAGGAGACCTGGGTTTGCTTCTCTGCGTGGAGTTTCCATGTTTTCCTTGTGTCTGCGTGGGTTTCCTCCGGGTACTCCAGTTTCCTCCCACAGTCCAAAGACATGCAGGTTAGGTATATTAGCAATCCTAAATTGTCCCTATTGTGTGCGTGTGTGTGCCCTGTGGTGGGTTGGTGCCCTGCCTGGGGTTTGTTTCCTGCCTTGCGCCCTGTGTTGGCTGAGATTGGCTCTAGCAGACCCCTGTGACCCTGTAGTTAGGATATAGCGGGTTGGATAATGGATGGAAGGATGGATTCCACGTATCTGGTCATGCAGGAGCTTACTGTAAAAAGTATTTTAAAGAGATTTTTAAAAAAATAAAAAAACGGACGATAATAATGAAATTAGTGATCGGTCCTTAATAGTAATAATCAAAGTAGAAAATAGCAAAATATCAAAATTGCTGCCTATGCAGAAGAAATTGTTTAAATCTCTATATTTTGAAAAAAAAAATGTAAATATTTAAAGGGGGGATAGGAAAGAAGTACTATTGAAAGTTGTTGGGTACTTGATTCGGACCCCCATATTTTTTTTTCATAATGCACCTAATACTTTTCAATAAATCAACCTTTCTTCAGCTATCTATACTAATAAAAGGCAAAGCCCTCACTGACTCACTCACTCATCACTAATTCTCCAACTTCCCGTGTAGGTAGAAGGCTGAAATTTGGCAGGCTCATTCCTTACAGCTTCCTTACAAAAGTTGGGCAGGTTTCATTTCGAAATTCTACGCGTAATGGTCATAACTAGAAGCTATTTTTCTCCATTTACTGTAATGGAGTTGGCCTTGAAAGTCGGGGGCGGAGTTTCGTGTGACATCATCACGCCTCCCACGTAATCATGCAGTACGTAGAAAACCAGGAAGAGCTCCAAAAACCGCTGAAGAAAACATAAATTATATAATTAAGAAGGCAGCGAAACAATTAGAAGCGAGCGAGTGACATATAAAACCATATTCAGCGGCTCACGTGAACTGACGCAGTGCGCAGACAAAAAGCAACAGTTCCAAAGAGTGCTGAACAAAAACCGAATTACACTGCAATAGTAGAGTCTTCGCCTCTAGCGCCGGCTTCCAGGGTTCGATTCCCGAGAGGGGATGCACTAAGTATGTACGTCCGCTTCCCGATACATTTTAGCCTTGCATCCCCTTGGCTTGAGATGTATGAAAAAATATGCGGTTAACGCAGAAAGACAGGTTACCAATTGAAGTTTTATGAATAATGGATACTTTATTCGTGATCAATGATTGTTTTGGTAAAGCCATACTCAGTGTATTCATTAGATGAACGGTAAAAAGTAAGAGCGAGGGGAGGATGACTTATTGAGGCACGCAGGCAAAACCACAATAGCACGCTGGCTCGATGTACTGTAGTCTTGCGTCAACTTGATCTGAATTGCGCAATCACATTTGAAAAAATATATCTTTTCAAGTTCTATTTAGTCCATATGTGTCAAACTCAAGGCCCGCAGTCAACATCCGGCCCGGCGTGTAATTATATCCGGCCCGTGAGATCATTTTATATACTCTATTATTGTTATTAATGGCCCGGGGATATGAAGCGCTGGTAACACAATAAACTACAGATCCCATAATGCAGCTCTTCAGCTGCCTTGCAGAACACTTACCACGTTAATCAAGTCTAGCTTATGATGCTGCAAGTTATTGCAAAGCTAGCCCACACGATGCCGAAGAGAAAAGGTGATTCTGAACATAGAGCCTTTAAAAACCGATGGGAGGCTGAGTATATGTTTGCTGACATTGCCGGTAAACCCGTGTGTCTCATTTGTGGAGCTAATGTGGCTGTAATTACAGAATTTAATTTAAGACGGCACTAGACAAAACATCAGGATAACCTGAAAGACCTGAATGCAATGCACAAGATACAGAAAGCAGAAGAGTTAAAGAAGAATCTGACACTTCAGCAGACGTTTTTACCCGTGCAAAATCACAAAGTGATTTCAAGTAAAGCTACTTTTATGGGAGACACAAATGCACCAGTGCAACTTGGCCCACTTTCCCTGTTGCCAAGTAATGTTGAACCAAGTCGACACTACGGTATTCCCAAAATACGCACTTTGTTCATAAACTGAGCACACTGCACACTGAGTTCACACAGTGCTTTGGTGACTATGAAGAACAAAAAAAGAATTTTCAGTTGTTTCGCAACCCATTTGCCGTCGATGTGGAAACTGCACCTGTGCAGATTCAGATGGAGGTGATTGAGCTGCAGTGTAATGGCACACTGAAGGCAAAGTACGATACTGCACGGCCCACACAGTTTATTCACTCCATTCCCGCACAAATGCTCCAGCTCCGTCTACATACGGCTCGAACCTTGTGCATGTTTGGTAGCACATATCTGTGTGAGAAGCTCTTCTCAGTGATGAAGACTAACAAAACAGCACACAGGAGTCGCCTCACTGATGAGCACCTGCAGTCCATCCTGAGAATCTCCACAACACAGAACCTCACACCAAACATAAACGAACTTGTTGCCAAAAAAAGATGCCAGGCGTCCAGCTCTGATAAAATGACATATGAGCAAAGACAACTGAATGATTTGATTTATTGCTGAAAAGAACACATTTTATTTATATTTCCAGGTTTTGTTATGCAGCATGTTCATATTTGAATTTGTATAATTTTGACAGGATATATTTTTATGGAGAGCAAAATATTATATTATATATTATAAAAGTTATTTAAGGTTTGAGTTGATTTATTCCGGAATAATATTCAGTCGACTAAATAAAAATTCCTTCTATTTAAAATTTAAATAGAACTTCAACATATACGATAGTTGTGTGTGTATGTATATATATATATGTATTTGTGTGTATATATGTGTGTATATGTAGATATATATATATGTATATATATATGTGTGATGTATGTGTATATATATATAGTATGTGTGTGTGTATATATGTGTATATGTATATATGTATATATGTATATATATATATATATATATATATGACAGCAACACTCATCACTCATAACAGTGACAAAACAATTACATTGACAATCATGTTACTTCTACTTCTACTTCTCCGCTGTGAAGTTAGGTATTTTGCTATATATATATATATATATACAGGTATATATATATATGTATGTGTGTGTGTGTATATATATATATATATATATGAATATATATATATGTGTATATATGCATATACTGTATATATATGTTTATATTTGTAAATGTGTATATGTACATGAATATATATATATATATATATATATATATATATATATATATATATATATATATATATATATATATAAATGTGTATATATATGTTTATATATGTGTATATATATTCCTGAAGGTGGAACCAACGGGAACAAATTGCTTTTAGTAAATGTCAAGAGTTGCTGACATGTGATAAAGTCCTTGTGCATTATGACCCAAGCTTGCCCCTCATCCTAGCTTGTGACGCTTCTGCACACAGCCTTGGAGCTGTGATTCAACACACTATGTCATCCAGATAAGAGCGCCCTATTGCATATGCATCTCGCACATTGGCTCCAGCAAAAAAAAAAAAAATACGCACAAATCGAAAAAAGAGGCCATAGCCTTAATTTTCGGAATCCAGAAATTTCACCAGTATTTATGGAGGAGAAAACTTAAATAGGTTACAGATCATAAACCGCTATTAACTTTATTTGGAGAACACAAAGGATTACCTTCGATGGCAGCTGCACGTATGCAGAGATGGGTTATCATTCTGTCAGCATATGATTACCAAATTCACTATCGATCCTCGGAGGCACACAGCAATGCCGATGGACTTTCACAATTTCCCTTTCCAGAAACGTATGATCCTGTAACTAGGGCCTTGTCTGAAGAGATTCACTCCCTATTAGTTGAGCATTTACAAGATGCTCCATTAAAGGCACAGCAAGTTGCAGGAGCATCGTGCACAGACCGTGAGTTGTCTAAGGTTCTCATCTTTATTATGGAAGGTTGGCCAAAAGTCACAGATGAAAATTTAAAACCATATTATATTCGAAAAGATGAACTTTCAATTGAGCAAGGTTGCATCTTATGGGGAATGAGAGTAGTAGTGCCCTTGAAACTGAGAGAAGCAGTATTAGCAGAGCTCCACAATGGGAACCCAGGAATAGTGAAAATGAAATCCCTGGCTCGTAAATATGTATGGTGGCCAAAAATAGACTGTGACATTGAGCAGGTCTGCAAGCAGTGTTGTAGTTGTCGGGCTGAACAAAAGATGCCACAACAAGTTCCACTTCACCCATGGGAATTCCCTGGTGCTTGTTGGAAAAGGTTACACCTTGACTTTGCAGGTCCAATTTTAAATAACATGTTTATGGTCATTGTGGATGCCTATTCTAAATGGATAAAAGTATTTAGGATGCCAAATATTACCTCTAAAACAACAATTTCCATATTGAGACAGTTGTTTGCATCATATGGTCTGCCAGAACACATAGTTACAGACAATGGCACGCAATTCACTTCAGAGGATTTTCAAACTTTTGTGAAACAAAATGGAATTATAAACATCACTGGTGCTCCTGGACACCCAGCCACCAATGGACTAGCTGAAAGGTATGTACAGACTTTCAAACTAGGCATAAAAAAGCTGGCACGTTTATCACTAGACATTGAAGACAAAGTGTCATTATTCTTAATGCAATATCGCACTACTCCTAACTGTACAACAGGTCAGTCTCCAATCTTTTTCATAGCAGGCATGTTCGAACCAGGTTGGATTTTATTAAGCCTGATATTGCTGTTGCAATATGAAAGAAGCAGTTGCTGCAGAAGCTTCATCATGACCAACATGGAGTGGACAGGTGCAGTGCAGATGACACAGTATATTTTAGGAATACCACAGGTGAACCAATGTTCCTGACACTGAACAAACAGGACCAGTTTCTTACAAAATTAAAGGAAATGATTCGGATTGTACTTATCAGAGACACTGTGATCAACTGAGACCTCGTTTAACAGTAAGGCCACTTGCTGAAGGAGATGATAAAGCACAAACTGACACTCCAGACACGAATGCCAGTGCATCATCCACTATTATTCATAAGGAAGAAATGAACACTGATGCTACTATTGTTGTCAGCTCTAACTTGAATGACAGAACAGAGCTTGTGGAGGAACCTTTAGCGCTGCATAGATCCCAGACAGTGATTAGACCACCTAAGCGTTATGAACTTTAAAATGGAGAAAGGACATAAAAAGACAACCAGATAGATATCTTTGATGTTAATGAGAAGGTGTTCAGATGTAATGTTTTCAATGGGTAACACTGTGAAAGTTTGGTGAATTAAGTTGTTTTTTTGATGGCATAATATGTTTACTACCATACAAAATGGGTACTTCGGTGTGCCTACCGAATTGTAGTGGGGGGTGCGGGGGTAATGTGGTGTATTAAGATTGTATGTTTGTGTCTTTTGGTATTTTGGAGTTGCCGTAGTTAGAAGCTAAAAAGTAACAAAAAGGTGTTTTGGGGGCGTAATTTAAATAAAGAAGTAAGTAGAACTTAAGTTTCACACAGCAGCATGTCTGACTATCTTTGTCATACTGAATTGATACATCACAGAAACCTTAAAGGAGCAGGTTACAGGACCCCGAAGAGCCACATTGGTCTGCTTGCTTAACCATAAACATCAAGTAATAACTCCTTGTTCCACTCTGGGCTTTCCAGCAATACTCAGGGATAAATAAAGATTTGTAATTCTTCGATGTCCCGTTCCAGAATAAAATATCAAAGTAAAAATGGTCCTAAGGGTAATCTATTTTATTAGACTAAGTGCTCAGAGCTTTCCTAAATTACCTCTAGTACATATATATTTTTAAAAATATATGTAGATTTTAAAAAAATAATTAAAGCAAATTTATTTTTGCTTATTCATTTTAATAATAACATTGAAAAGTAAAATAATCAGGAAAAATGAACTGAATTCAATTTAAACAAAAACACATCTAATAGTGCATAGTTGCACATACTCATCTCCCTCTATGTTAAAAAGCTGGACACAGACAACTTTCCACCTCAGATGCATTTTTCATTAGTTGAACTGGCTAACATCTGCCTTTTTGCCCTGAAAAATTACACATCAATAATTGAACATTCACAAAATTCCATTAATACATTAATTAAAAAGTTACTTAAATGATACATTTTTGTCCAGTCTGGTCATATATAACAGGAATTAACTAAAATCATTTTCAGAACATCTCTCTGATAACATGTTCAATAAATCTTATTTCAATGGCATTTTTATAATTATACAAGTAGGAGCAGCTAATTAAAATAGTGAGTGCCTTTAAAATCAAATTTGCTATAGTTAATAATACGGTTTACATTGGTTACTGCTAGTATCAATTATACATAAAATAAAAATAACAAATTGATTATTCCTTGCCAACATACCCTTAATTTGGTATTCTTCAAGAAAAAAAAAACTAGATTTCAACATAAAGATAAAATATAAACAAAATCCACTGATGTAATACAATTTACTGTTAAAATGATAAACTAAGTTTTAATCTAATGTACACTTCACATTGTAGCTCAAACAGTCTGCTCAATGAGTGAAATAAAAGCAGTATACACACTTCATTTAGATGAGAGTATAGCTGTAAGAGAAAGTCACTGAAAATGTGCTGGGTACTGTACAATTCTTCAGTTTTGTTCCAATCAGCTGCCAGTTCTCTTTACATAATCACACTGATTTAACAAGATATTCCAGTATGCACCCATTTGCCTACCTGTTCAGAAGTTACTCCAAACAAAACTGTTTACAAATTCTTAGCAAGCTCCAATCATTCTACCTTCTAGGACCTCTAACAGCTGTCCATGTGTTTTACCTGAGGAAACCACCACTTGTTCATCATTCAGCCCAATCATCTACATATATACCACAACTTTTTAAACTGTCCTCTGTCATTACAAGGAATCAAGGATGTATGTACGTGTAAATAAAAGATCTACCACAACTCAATACTTTTAAGGTATTATGGAAATACTGAGTGATTCTATAATATAGAGAGGTACTCAACATTACAGCCAGAGAATAAAAATTAAACTTAAGCTGAGTGAAATAAGAAAACTCAAAAACTGACCAATATACAGTGAGTTTGCTTGCAAGACAAGGATGTTATCCAGTAACCTGAGACAAAAATTGAACTCCTTCGGTACTGAGTCTCTTCGGAGAATTCTTGAGTACTGCTTGGTTGACTCTGTGTCAAAACAGAACTTGCTCATAGAGTCCTGAATGAGGCACATTACCTGTATTATGAGGGAGCATCAGTTACAGCACTATGGCCATGTGGCGCAACTCCCGTGTGGAAAGAACTGAAGCAGCTGGAGCAGGCCAAGGGGACGCCCACGTGACACCTGGCTGCAGCAGATAGATGGTCGTTTCTGGAAGTTGGAACTGTACTGTGTGTCTGCCTGGGAAGTTGTCAACCAGGATCCTGAGCTGTTTCGTCATGTAGTGGGTTCGGCAACGCACTGTACCAGTGCATGCTCCCTGACTTGATCTGATACAGTTTATGGTTTTTAATACCACACTTCTGACGTTATTTAACACATCTGTAGGCAATATCTCCGAACAAGTAATGAGGCTGAATGAAATATTAGGAAAAAAATATATATATGCTCACAAAAATGAAAAATTCATAACTAACTGCCAGCAATAACCAAAGAGTAAGATTTATTCTCACCTTCAAATATCATGGTGATTAAGTACATTTTAAACTAGATTACGCTTCACTGATTATTTAAGATATGCTCCCTGCTCATTCTACTATTACTACTTCTTTAGCATGCTTGTAAATGAGGTTTCTTCATTATTTATTTAAATCTTGAAAAGAAAAAAAAAATCAAGCTACATTTTGCATTTACCATACATAAGCAAGGCAAAAAGCAACAACACTGTTAAAGAACTAGTTTTCTTTTTCTATCACTGCATCTTTATGAAATTGTAATGTACTGCTAATTCATGTAAATACACACTCATATTCATAAGAAAATAAAAACAGTGTCAAGTTCTTCTAAATGAAGGTAAAGTTAACATTAAGAAGTGGTTCATTTTGTTTACTGATTCATTACATCTTTTTGTTTTTTGTTTGGGGTTCCATGCAAAATCTAATGGGTAAGGACCGAACCTGTGGTTTGAACGTAATCTTTAATATATGAGTGGAAATTCTCAGTAAGGCAGGCTATTGGACAGCCTATAGACCCTGCTTTCAACGCTGTTTGACTCATGCAAAACCTGTTCTGCAGTATTGCCAGACTCTGAATACAATGTTTAGGAGAAGGAGAAAACTGAATTCAAGCTTGAGTTGTCCGTCTTAGGTTCCAATAGCAGTGTGGCTTGTTGGACATTATGTGCTGGAAACTCCTACTTGCATTTTTGGACACTAAAGAATCTTATTTTTTTCAAGCGGTCTTCTCATAGATTCTCTTGGTGTTTTCCCTCCTCCTCTCCATATCAGAATAACATTGACTTGGGCTGTCAGTAATGAGTGCACTGGCTAACATTAATGTTTCATGGACCATGTGTCCTGGGTATAATCTCTGTGGCTAGTTGCCATCTTTGTTGACTTTGCACAGTCTCCCCTTGTCTTCAAGGGTACTCCAGTTTTCCATGTACGCCCTCAAAGCCATTCAGGTTAGGCTAACTGGCAATTCAAAATTGGCTTCAATGTACAGTATATGCAATTCTGAATGTGTGCATGGCTGATCCCTGTTAACCCTTTCAGGTCTTGTACAAGACTGGTTCCGGCTTTGCATTCAATGCAGCTGGCATAGGCTCTGGGCCCTCCAATAACCCTGAATTCAGGGAGTGAGTTATGTACGGTATGCTCCTTCTATGAAGAATGACAGCAAATAACAGAGGTGCAATACATTCCAACTTTTATAAATTTTGCTGTCAACCTGCTGCCTCTGTCCCTATAAAAATTTACATCTTCCAGCACATTTATTTTTTTTGTAGATTGTACACTATCTTGGAACTTACACTATGAATTATATATGAAATATATTTAAACACATAAGAATGCGTTCAAACATTACTTTACAACTCCAGTATACAAAATAGGAAGTTTGTGAGTTGTTTCATTACTGCTAAAAACAGCATATAATTTTCAGTTCATGTTTAATTTGAAAATTGCATTTCAGACAACATAGCATCACATGACTCTTTGCAAGTTTATATGAAAAATGAGAAGTGTTTGAAATGTTCTCCTATTAAATATAGCAATAGGTTTTATATACAGTACTTCTCTTACACCACAGAAAAAGTCCATATGGGTAAAAGTAAGTTGCAATGTATGTTTATGACTTTTCAATGCAATAAAGAGAGTTAGGCCAAATATTGTTGTATTGATTTTTATGACATTTTCATTGTTTTAGAGGAACGTTTCTACCCTTCTTAGGAATACCATGTTTGTGAGTTAGGGAGATAAAACTATGAATGTCAAACACAAAACAAAGGCAATTCTCCAAAAAGTACTGATGTCCTAATGTATTTCCTCTGTCATGTGTTAATCTAAACAGAGTGGGTCAAACCATGGCTCAAAATTATACATACAGTTCAGTGTGTGTATGCCTTATACATCTGAAAGACTTAAATATTAGACTAAGATTGTAGCACAAATACCAGGCATAAATTGCCTTTTAAACCTTAACTATGCAGTTTTTTATTATTTTATATAACTCTATGAACTCCTATGTATAAACTGTTTTAACAAATAAAGGTTATCATGACTCACTTTAATAACCAGCTTCTCAGAAACAGCAGGTCACTGTGAATTACTTTGCAATATTTACAAAGGCATCATGCCACCACTGTGCATGTAATCCCAAGCTAGCAGGGCCTTTTTTCTTTGGCATCATAAACAGACCTTTATTCCTTTTCAAGGCATGCAAAGCAGAAAGCTATGCTTCATGCATAACACCAACCCTAAACTCTAGTTAAATTAAAGAAATGCTGAGTTTTTTTGTGGAGAGCTAGTAGCTTAGGCCTCTTCTTGTTAGTCTGCATGTAACTAATAAATATAAAGTTGCTCTCCTCTTCTTATAACAATAGAGCTAGTTATGGCAATGTGTTCTCCCTGAGATAGTTGCAGATTCTATGTCACCAAGAACAGGACATCACCTAAAGTGATAATGAAAAGGGAGTGAATGAATCCTTTGCAAGCTCTGATGGACACTTAAGCTTGGCCCTACTGTGCAAGGGTCAAAAATAAACCGTGATATAACACTAGCCTAAATATACAGTAGGTTAGACATAGATATACATATAGGTTATACTAAATAGAGACTGTGACTTCTCCTAAAGCATATAGTATCCATTTATTTATTTCTACAGCATGTGTTACAGAATGTTCTAGCATTTTTAGATGTGTGTACAATCTATGCTTATCGACCAGAACTTTAAGACACACAAGATGCATTTCAACCAGTCATGTCTGTATTGCAGCACACATGCAGAAGCTTAGAGTCATCATTGTCCCATGTACACAGTATAGCGAAATACTTACCTGCATGCATTAATTATCAGGCTGTTGATTTTCAGCCAAAGCTCCTCCCTTGGCTTGTGTTCAGTTTCTTTTTCAAGTATTTTTTATTCATAATTTATTCTTTTGTTTATACTAACATTACCATTTATGTTTATTATTTGGATTATTCTGATTTTTAATAGAATATTTATATTTTGTGGCTGGTTCCCCAAGAGACACCACCTGTTCTCCTCCATCAACGGACTGCCCTGAAACCTACAGAAACTAAGGGAAAACACAATCCCTTGCATGAAGGACAACATAAAGATAATATGAATGTTGAAGAAAAATAATTTTTGAGTTGTAATCTACAGTTTGTATTCATCAAATAAAAAAATCAAAAAGAAAAATGAATTACAACATAATTTACACTTAAAGTCACATTCTTTGAGTTTTATAAACAAAACATCCTTTACAAGATGTTTTAATATAGGTGAGATCCACCTAAAGATGAGCAGAACAGTGGCAGTGGCCATCTGGTGAACAAAAATAACATTTATGAACAAAACATTTCTAAAACCTAAAGCTAGAAAGATACATGGGGTTTTGTATACTATATATATATACTATATATTATATATATATATATATATATACTGTATATATCACAATTATTTCATCAAACTAGAATATTTCTTTGTATAGTAAAAGCCCTACATTATTCAGAACTACCGACAACTGGGTAAACAACAAAATACTAACTTTTGGACACAACAAGATGACTAACAGTTACAGAGCAGTTAGATTCCAGAAATGGTAGCACTTAATCACAATGACCTCTTGCATCTATTAGATACATTTTAATAAGAAGCATTATTTTTGATTTCCAAAAGGATATCTGCTATCATCAACTATCAAGACTAAACAGGTAGTTGTAGTTGCACAGTCAATCCTAGATATATCTAATATATATATCTATGTAACCTTTATTGCATATTATTCTTCTCAAATCCTATGAAGTAAATGTTTAGTCCACTAAAACATACATATATAAATATATATACATATACATATATATACATATATACACATACATATATATACATATATAAATATATATACATATACATATATATACATATATACACATACATATATATACACATATATATATATATATATATATATATATATAAATATATACATACATATATATACACATATACAGGTGCCGGTCATGAAATTAGAGTATCATGACAAAGTTGATTTATTTCAGTAATTCTATTCAAAAAGTGAAACTTGTATATTAGATTCATTCATTACACACAGACTGATGTATTTCAAATGTTTATTTCTTTTCATTTTGATGATCATAACTGACAACTAATGAAAGTGCCAAATTCAGTATCTCGGAAAATTAGAATATCAATTAAGAACAATGCAAAAAAAAGGATTTTTAGAAATGTTGGCCAACTGAACATGAAAAGTATGAGCATGTACAGCGCTCGATATTTAGTTGGGGCTCCTTTGGCCTGGATTACTGCAGCAATACGGCGTGGCATGGAGTTGATCAGTCTGTGGCACTGCTCAGGTGTTATGAGAGCCCATGTTGCTCTGATAGTGGCCTTCAGCTCTTCTGAGTTGTTGGGTCTGGCGTATTGCATCTTCCTCTTCATCATACTCCATAGATTTTCTATGGGGTTAAGGTCAGGCGAGTTTGCTGGCCAATCAAGAACAGGGATACCATGGTCCTTAAACCAGGTACTAGTAGTTTTGGCACTTTATGCAGGTGCCAGGTCCTGTTGGAAAATGAAATCTGCATCTCCATAAAGTTCATCAGCAGCAGGAAGCATGAAGTTGTCTAAAACTTCCTGGTAGGCGGCTACGTTGACTTTGGACCTCAGAAAACACAATGGCCAACACCAGCAGATGACATGGCACCCCAAACCATCACTGACTGTGGAAACTTTACACTGGACCTCAAGCAACGTGGATTCTGTGCCTCTCCTCTCTACCTCCAGATTATGGAACCTTGATTTCCAAAGGAAATGCAAAATTTACTTTCATCAGAGAACATAACTTTGGACCACACAGCAGCAGTCCAGTCGAGACGCTTCTTACGCTGTCTCTTGTTCAAGAGTGGCTTGACACAAGGAATGTGACAGCTGAAACCCATGTCTTGCATATGTCTGTGTGTGGTGGTTCTTGAAGCACTGACTCCAGCTGCAGTCCACTCTTTGTGAATCTCCCCCACAGTTTTGTGTTACAATCCTCTCCAGGGTGCGGTTATCCCTATTGCTTGTACACTTTTTTCTACCACATCTTGTCCTACCCTTCGCCTCTCTATTAATGTGCTTGGACACAGAGCTCTGTGAACAGCCAGCCTCTTTAGCAATGACCTTTTGTGTCTTGCCCTCCTTGTGCAAGGTGTCAATGGTTGTCTTTTGGACAACTGTCAAGTCAGCAGTCTTCCCCATGATTGTGTAGCCTACAGAACTAGACTGAGAGACCATTTAAAGGCTTTTGCAGGTGTTTTGAGTTAATTAGCTGATTAGAGTGTGGCACCAGGTGTCTTCAATATTGAACCTTTTCACAATATTCAAATTTTCCGAGATACTGAATTTGGGACTTTCATTAGTTGTCAGTTATAATCATCAAAATTAAAAAGAAATAAACATTTGAAATACATCAGTCTGTGTGTAATGAATGAATCTAAATATACAAGTTTTACTTTTTGAATGGAATCCCGGATTATCCCGGATGGGCTCCAGGTGTATCCTCCCTGGACACGCCCCAGTGTGGCATAAGTGCCGGCAGTTCTCCCGGAAGCACTCCAGGTGTCCCTGCTCCTTTTCCCCACAGCACTTCCTGGTTTGACGGAAGTGCTGAGGTCCAGGGTCCCCAAGGCATTGGGGCGCCCCCTGGCGGTGACCACGGGTCCCTACAGGGTTGGGCTTCCAAGCTCCTACCCGTGGCCCCCAAAGCAACCAGGATGGCGGCCCCCATGTGATCCAGGGTGGGCATAGACCCTCTTCCGATCCCTCAAGGCATCCCGGCCTGACATCCCCTGACAATATATATATATATATATATATATATATATATATATATATATATATATATATATATATATATATATATATATACTACACACACACACACACACACACACACAATATGTAAATATTTGTATGAACACTAAAAGAGTCAACACCATAAGACATAAACTAAAAATGTTTCACAATGTGTCCCTGAATGAAGGGAGGCTATATATATATATATATATATATACTTAGCAAAAAAAGAAACGTCCTCTGACTTTCAACTGTTTTTACTTTCAGTAAACTTAATATGTAAATATTTGTATGAACACTAAAAGAGTCAACACCATAAGACATAAACTAAAAATGTTTCACAATGTGTCCCTGAATGAAGGGAGGCTCAAAATCAAAAGTACCAGTCAGTATCTGGTGTGGCCACCAGCTGCTTGAAGTACTGCAGTGCATCTCCTCCTCATGGACTGGACCAGATTTGTCAGTTCTTGCTGTGAGATGTTACCCCACTCTTCCACCAAGGCACCTGCAAGTTCCTGGACATTTCTGGGGGGAATGGCCCTAGCCCTCACCCTGCAATCCAACAGCTCCCAGACGTGCTCAATTCCTTCGACGATAAACACGAATCCGTCCATCACCCCTGGTGAGATAAAACCGTGACTCATCAGTGAAGAGCACTTTTTCCTCCTGTCTGGTCCAGCGAAGGTGGGTTTGTGCCCATAGGCGGCGTTGTTGCTGGTGAGGTCTGGTAAGGACCTGCCTTACAACAGGCCTACAAGCCCTCAGTCCAGCCTCTCTCAGCCTATTGCGGACAGTCTGAGCACTGATGGAGGGATTGTGTGTTCCTGGTGTGACTCGGGCAGTTGCTGTACCTGTCACGCAGGTGTGATATTCGGATGTACCGATCCTGTGCAGGTGTTGTTACATGTGGTCTTTCACTGCGAGGATGATCAGCTGTCCTTCCTGTCTCCCTGTAGCGCTGTCTTAGGCGTCTCACAGTGCGGACATGGCAATTTATTGCCCTAGCCACATCAGCAGTCCTCATGCCTCCCTGCAGCATGCCTAATGCGTTCACGCAGATGAGCAGGGACCCTGGGCATCTTTCTTTGGGTGTTTTCACAGTTGGTAGACAAGTCTCTTTAGTGTCCTGCGTTTTTAGAACTGTGACCTTAAATGCCCACTTTCTGTAAGCTGTTAAGGTCTTAACGACCATTCCACAGGCGCATATTAATTAATTGATTATGGTTAATTGAACATGCATGGAAAACATTGTTTAAACCCTTTACAATGAAGATCTGTAAAGTTATTTGGATTTTTAAAACATTATTGTTGAAATACACAGTCCTGAAAAAGGGACGTTTCTTTTTGCTGAGTATATATATATATATATATATATATATATATATATATATATATATATATATATATATATATATATATATATATATATATATATATATATATATATATAATCCCTCACTATATTGCGCTTTGACTTTTGCGCTTCACCTATCGGATTTTAAATGTAAGCATATCTAAATATATATCCGCGGATTTTTTAAGCTGGTTCGCGGATTTCTGCGGACAATGGGTCTTTTAATTTAAAGTACACGCTTCCTCAGTTTGTTTGCCCAGGTGATTTCATACAAGGGACGCTATTGGCGGATGGCTGAGAAGCTACCCAATCAGAGCACGTATTACATATTAACTAAAACTCCTCAATCATATACGATGTGCTTCCCCGAGCGATTGTTTGCTTTTCTCTGTCTTTCTCTGACATTCTCTGCGCCTGACGGAGGGGGTGTGAGCAGAGGGGCTGTTTGCCTAGAGGATATGGACGCTCCTCTAAGAAATGAAAGCACGTACTGATTTTTTGATTGTTTGCTTTAATCTCACGCGCGCTCTCTCTCTCTGACGTTCTCTGTGCCTGACGGAGGGGGTGTGAGCAGAGGGGCTGTTTGCACAGAGGCTGTTTGTTTAGAAGATCTGAGGCTACTCTAAAAAATGCTGAAAGACTTACCTTCACATTGCTCCCTTCTTTGCGGCTGCTTTATCGCGGTGCTCATACTTAAAAGCCCAACAGCACGTATTGATTTTTTGATTGTTTGTTTTTCTGTCACTCTCTCTCTCTCTCTGACATTCTCTGCTCCTGATGGCGCTCGTTTGAAGAGAAGATATGTTTGCATTCTTTTAATTGTGAAAAAGAACTGTCATCTCTGTCTTGTCATGGAGCACAGTTTAAACTTTTGACTAAAGGGTGCTATTTCATGTCTAGAGGGCTCTAATACTGTTAACAGTGTGGGTGAGTTTATAAGGGCTTAAAATATATAAAAATAACCATACAAACATGTGGTTTCTACTTTGCGGATTTTCATCTATCGCGGGGGGTTCTAGAACGCAACCCCCGCGATCGAGGAGGGATTACTGTATATACACACACACACACACGTATATATATATATATATACATATATATACACATCGTATTATATACATATATATATACATATATATATATATATACATACACACACACACACACACACATTTTTATATATATATATATATATCTATATATATATATATATATATATATCTATAATAATAAAAGGCAAAGCCCTCACTGACTCACTTATCACTAATTCTCCAACTTCCCGTGTAGGTAGAAGGCTGAAATTTGGCAGGCTCATTCCTTGCAGCTTACTTACAAAAGCTGGGCAGATTTCGAAATTCTACACGTAATGGTCATAACTGGAAGCTATTTTTCTGCATACGCTGTAATGGAGTTCAGCTGGAAAGCCGTGGGGGGGCGGAGTTTCTTTTGACATCATCACGCCTCCCACGTAATCACGTGAACTGACTGTCAACGACTACGTAGAAAACCAGGAAGAGCTCCAAAACGCGCTGAAGAAAACATGCAGTATATAATTGAGAAGGCAGCGAAACAATAAGAAGCGAGCGAGTGACATATACACTGAATCCTTCAGGCACTACTTACAAAAGGTTACATTGACAATCGCACAGATGAGAAGCTTCGATGCATGTGCTCCATAACGCATTAAAAAAAGGTTACATTGGGGAACTTGTGTCAATGCATGATTTCCTGGTACACCGATTACATTGATCAGCGCTTCCCAAAACCTGACGGTCATAACTAGAACCTTCTTTCCTATACAGTACTGTATACGGCCATAGTGGGCAGCTCGCTCGCTGTGGGAGGCGTGGCGGCTGAAGGAATGTGCTTAGCATATTCATAAGTAAGGCTGCTGCGCAACTCAGCACGCCTCGACAATCGCACAGATGAGAAGCTTCGATGCATGTGCTCCATAACGCATTAAAAAAAATAATGCATTTAATCACAGTTTCAATTCCAAGCAAAGGGGAACTTGTGTCAATGCATGATTTCCTGGTACACCGATTACATTGATCAGCGCTTCCCAAAACCTGAGTATATAAAGACGGTGTTGGAATATTTCGGAATATATAATATAAGCGCTGGATAGTCAAAACTTAAATATATAAAGTCAGAGTCGGAATATATAAAGTCAAATCTTGAATATATAAAGTCAGCGTCGGAATATATTGTCACGCTTGGGTCACAGATTTGCACAGAGACACAGGAGATCGTAGAAACAAGAAGGATTTTTATTCACAGACTGCAAACACATCAGCTTAAACGTGCTCCATGACAAGTCAGAGATGACAGTTCCGCTAGGAGCAGAGAGAGACAGATAAAAGCAAGCAAACCATCATTTTTCAACTGACAGCGCTGCACAAGGCTTTTAAGTTAGCGGAGTATCGCGCGAGGTTTGCATTACGCGTTATTAGCGCAAGTGAGAAAGTAAGGAGCAAGCGCTGGAATAAAATCCACAAGTTAATACACAAGCTGTCTCTACAGTTTCTCCACACTGAATCCTCCAGGCACTACTTACAAAGGGTTACATTGACAATCGCACAGATGAGAAGCTTCGATGCATGTGCTCCATAATGCATTAAAAAAAATAATGCATTTAATCAGTTTCAATTCAAGCAAAGGGAACTTGTGTCAATGCATGATTTCCTGGTACACCGATTACATTGATCAGCGCTTCCCAAAACCTGAGTATATAAAGACGGTCTTGGAATATTTTGGAATATATAATGTAAGCGCTGGATAGTCAAAACTTTATGCAAAGATGCCTACATTTAACTTACATTCCTACCAAAGACATTTCTATCGACTAAATAAAAATTCCTTCTATTTAAAATTTAAATAGAACTTGGAACAGATGTTCATAATATCCACGCAGACTTGCACGTGAGAGCGGGAGTCATCCGTTTTAAATAAATTAAGATTTTGTAGAAATAATGTTTTCATTTTTCTTCCTTGTTGGATTCTGGCACCCCCAGCAACAGTTGCTCATATAGCAAAGTGTAAAATGTTATCTATAATTTTATTTTTTTTTGTTATGGACTTCCCCAAAACTGTTGATCCCTGTAAATAGTTTATAGTATAACAACACTATAATCTGTTGTAGCACGAGCGTTAATTAGCGTCACACCTCACAACCTGCGTGTACCACGTTTTTGGCTCTAACGCTAGAAGCGCGGTGGATGCTGTGGGGGTAAGTTCTGGTTTCTGTTTCTTTCCCGATACTTTTTTCATTTACTTTGTGTTAATAATTTATAATCGATTTAATTTAGTACTTAATATGCAGAGGAAAGAAGACGTGTATGTGAAGCTCTATTTCTTTCTTTTTGTTTTGCAAAGATATGCTATATAAATATATATATATTTTTTCTTTTCATTTGTTAAGAATAGATATGACAACAAAACTCATATCAATAACAAAACAATTACATTAACAATCTTGTTATGTTATTTTTTAAATTTTTCCTTTTCTTTTTCATAACTTCTTTTACACACTACTTCTCCGCTGCGAAGCGCGGGTATTCTGCTAGTATACTAATAAAAGGGAAAGCCCTCACTGACTGACTCACTCACTGACTCATCACTAATTCTCCAACTTCCCATGTAGGTAGAAAGCTGAAATTTGGCAGGCTTATTCCTTACAGCTTACTTACAAAAGTTAAGCAGATTTCATTTCGAAATTCTACACGTAACGGTCATAACGGTCGACAACGTCTGCCATGTTGAACTTTCTTATTTATGGCCCCATCTTCACGAAATTTGGTAGGCGGCTTCCTGCGCTAACCAAAACCGACATATATGATACTTATTTCGTGGTATGGCGCCACTGTCGGCTGCCATATTGAATTTTCCAAACGTCACTAATTCTACAACTTCCCGTGTAGGTAGAAGGCTGAAATTTGGCAGGCCCAATTCTTACAGCTTAATTACAAGATTTAAGTAGGTTTCATTTCGAAATTCTACGCGTAACGGTCAACAACGTCCGCCATACTGAACTTTCTTATTCATGGCCCCATCTTCACGAAATTTGGTAGGCGGCTTCCCTGCGCTAACCGAAACCAGTGTACATACTTATTTCGGTGGAATGACGCCACTGTCAGCCGCCATATTGAACTTTCCAACGTCATTAATTCTCCAACTTCCTGTGTAGGTAGAAGGCAGAAATTTGGTACTTATTTCGGGGGTATGATGCCACTGTCGGCCGCCATATTGAACTTTTAACGGAAACCGATGTACGTACTTATTTCGTTGGTATGACACCACTGTCGGCCGCCATATTGAACTTTCCAACGTCACTAATTCTCCAACTTCCCGTGTAGGCAGAAGGCTGAAATTTGGCAGGCTCATTCCTTACAGCTTACTTACAAAAGTTAAGCAGGTTTCATTTCGAAATTCTACGCGTAATGGTCATAACGGTCAACAACGTCCACCATGTTGAACTTTCTTATTTTTGGCTCGATCTTTTCGAAATTTGGTAGACGGCTTCCCTGCACTAACCGAAACCAATGTACGTACTTATTTCGGTGGTATGATGCCACTGTCCGCAGCCATATCGAACATTTCAACAGTCTTTGTTACTTATGGGCCCATCTTCAAGAAATTTGGTACACGGGTTCCCAACGCTAACTGAATCTTACTTACGTACATATATACGTCCATAGCCTGCAGTTCGGTCACCATGTGAGGTGGTGTTGGGTCCCCCATCCCAACGCCTCCCATGTTGTTGGCTGCCTGCCAATATAAGACCGTCCGTCGCTCCGGTCTCTACATTCCCTTCCTTGCTTCGCCACGGGATTCACGTCTCCCTGCTGATAACTACAGCCTTTTTGTTTAATCCACGGCTTCTCCGCTGTTTTATTGTTTGTTTATTACAATTATAGTTATTGTATAGGTATTTTAGACTTACTTTACATTGCTCAGGTACCCATTTCCTTTATCATTGCAACCCCATTACCATATCTATCAAGGTGATCACTATCAATCAAAGAACTGTCACTTACCGAGTGGTTTCCATGCCCGGAGATGGCACCTACCTTTTCCATTCTCTTTGTTACATATTGCACGGCCATATCAGGCTCACTCTTGATATCCGGAGGAACATTGTGTCTTATGTATTGAATGACTGGGACAGGTTCAAGGTGTGGACTGATGACATTACAGGAGATAATTATACTACACAGGAACACTATAAGAGTGAAATGCTTAAGCTCTTCACCTATGGTTCTGCATGTGAGTTGATGGCTGCCGCTGAATTGTTCGGTTGTCGCTTTCAAGTGTACCGAAATGGCCAAATATTTTACACCTTTCGACAACCACCAATGCCTCTTAAACATCTTAGATTCACATGTGACGATTTCAGTAGTGGACACTTTGATGTTTATGAATGTTTAAATTCTCAAAAGCTGGATGTGATTTTATCGATGAAACCGGTTGTGTGCTTACAACGCTTGACAGATGCCGAATGTCACTTCAACACAACAAATCCTGCAAATACTGTCGTAATTGAAACAAACCATGAAACTCAAACCGATTATGACAGCAGCAATCCAAGCTGTGAGATATGAGACAAGATTACTGTTCACATGGCCAACTGTAAGTTACATGCTCAAGAGTAAGCTCAGCGCACAGCTTGGTCATATTACAACCGGAGGGCCGAACTCACAATCTGGTATACAAAGAGATCCTTAACAAATAATTATTGGCATATTTTCCCTCAGTTTAAAAGGTTTAATTTTCTTCTTAATAAAATTTTAATGCAGTACCTCGCGCTCTGCCTGGTAGTATTTTATATATATATATATATATATATATATATATATATATATATATATATATATATATATACTGTATATATAATGTGTGTATGTATGTATGTGTATGTGTATATATATATATATATATATATATATATATATATATATATATATATATATATATATATATATATATATATATATATATATATATATATGACAGCAACACTCATAACAGTAACAAAACGATTACATTGACACGGGTATTTTGCTACATATGTATATACTAGCAAAATACCCACGTCCTGTGAGAGAAGTAGTGTGTTAAAGAAGTAATGAAAAAGAAAAGAAAACATTTTGAAAATAACATAACATGACTGTCAATGTAATTGTTTTGTCACTGTTGTGAGTGATGAGTGTAGTATACACACATATATATACATACATACATATATATATATATATATATATACATACATATATATATATATATATACATATATATATACACATATATATACACATATATATACATATATATACATATATACACAGCTCATTACACTTTAAGATTACCAAACAAACCTTAAAATTTGGTTACCCTATAAAGGCATTGGTCTTAGCTGCTTTACTTCATATGCAGGCAAATATTCTCAATACCTGTGCATTGTGAATCAATTCAGTAATACATTGCAATTTATTATTCCATCTGACTGAAATTAAAGTCCAAGCAATCTACAGACAGTAAGAGGTTGCATACTTTAATTTTAGCTTTAGGAGATGTACATATATCTGGGCTGTTAACCAATATAGATTAGAGTATATAAAAATATAGATTAGAGTACAGTATAAAATTATATATACAGTTTAACTACTGTACACAATTGTATATAGCAGATAGACAATTAATGTGGTATTTCCAATATAAAATAAAACTCTCATGCACTAGCACAAATAGGAGGATAGATTAAAACAGTTGAGCCTTTTCAGTTTAAGCAAAAAAAGAATAAGAGGTGACATGATTGAAGTGTTTAAAATTATGAAGAGATTTAGTACAGTGAATGGAGACTGTTATTTTTAAATGAATTCATCAAGAAATGGGGACACAGTTGGAAACTTGTTAAGGATAAATTTTACACAAACATTAGGAAGTTTTTCTTTATACAAAGAACAGTTGACACTTGGAATAAGCTACAAAGTAGTGTGGTAGACAGCAAGACGTTAGGGACTTTCAAAACTCGACTTGATTTTTTTTGGAAGAAATTATGTGGATAGGACTAACAAGCTGTGTTGGACTGGCCTGTTCTCATCTAGATTGTTCTAATCTTCTACAAACCCTATGTTAATAAATCAAAGGGTTAAAAAAAGTCACTTTGTTTTATTTTCAAGATATCTGTCATTTGTTCTTTTGCTTACAGAGCTTTAAAGCTGACCTGGCTTGCTTTACACTAATTAGGATGGGATCATACAAACTGCAAGAACCTGCAAGCATGGTAACTGAATGACATAAGCCTGAGCCTTTCTGCTTCTCCACTTTGTCTTTCATTACAATATTATGTTCATGTCATAAATTTTAATGTGCTGGAATAATTAATCTTAAAAACTGCAGAGATTTCTACATCATGTTCCTTCCTACAACAGTTCATATAAAATCTGAATACCTGGGGCCTCATCTGCACATCCACACTCACATCGAGATATATAAAAACTAAACTTGGAATAAAGCTATGCACATTTTCATGGCAGCCTCAGATCATACATATGCAAGTTTCTGCTCAGTTTAGTAAATAGGCGGCACCCGGCGTCAAAGCAATGCTGTCAGATTCGCATTCATGATGTAGGCCTTATCAAATACATCAAAATTAATTGCATATTGTTTACAAATTTAAGGCACTTGATTATAATCATTCTGTAACAATAAAATGGTGAAATAATGGCCAAACTAGTCCAACTACCATGGCTGCTTTAGCTTTGTTAGAAGACATCACAAATGGAAGAACCGGAAGTGCATATTTTAGAGATCATCCTGATTTCTTGTCCCATGATGACTGGCTTCTAAGTAGATTTAGATTTCCAAGAGCTATATTCTTGGAGCTGTGTGCTGAACTGGGGCCAGCATTACAAAGGCAGACATTGAGGAATTGTTCTCTACCTGTTCCTTTGCAAGTTCTGTTCACTCACTGGTTTTTAGCCACAGGTGCTTTTCAGCATGAACCTGCTGACCGATGGAGTATTTCTCGGTGATCACCAAATTGCACCATGTCAGCTGTATGGGATGGTCTTATCCACTTGTCATCCAGATATATAAGGTTTTCCTTAGATTGTTGTTGAATAGGCAAATATCAAAGCGAAAATTGGTTTTCCAAATTTAACTGGAGTAGTCGAATGCATGCACATTACTATAAAAGTACCTTCAGAGAATTAATTTGCTTATGCAAATAGAAAGCATTTTCATTTTATTAATGTGCAAATTGTCTGTAATTCAAAAATGCATCTCATTAATGTTGTGGCAAGGTGGCCTGGCTCAACTCATGATTCATTCATTCTGAGCAACAGTAGCATTGGGAACAAATTTGAACATGGTGTTGTGTGCGATGTCTGGCTTCTCGTTTTGATAAGACATTTAATATTACAAATTTGGTCAAGACTGTTAGTTATCTGCACGATTTAACCATATAAATAGCTGGTACCCACTGAAGAATGTGGTTTCTCACCCCTGCTTGCCAACCCACTGACTGAACAAGAGAGATGTTATAATGATCTGCACTCTCAGGGTCAGACAGTGATAAAAAGTACTATAGTGCAGCTTAAAGGCTTTTGCCACTGCCTGGATAGAACTTGTAAAGTGCTGGCCTATAGTCCACAGAAAGTATGTGGCATTGTGCAAGCATGTAGCATGCTATGTAATGTGGCACACAATCGTGGCTTGCCCGTACCTGAAGAGATGCGATATGAAGAACATGACCCAACAAATGATCAGCAAAATCAGACAGAGTTACAACTTCATTTGAATATAAATAGCAGAATATAAAAGCAGGTAATCACATTCAGCATTTTTTAACCAATTATCACACAGTGCAGCATTTATATTCCTTAATTCCTTTCTCCATATATACTATAGCATCCACTATTGCAATCAGTCACTCCAGAACAGTTTCTATCAGCATGCAGCGAGATGGTCACCCCGCAGTTTCCAAGGCGTGTGTGCAGCCAGTGACTGAAGATGGGCTCAGATCAACAGCACCATCAACACCTGCAGCTATGTCCCCAGCACAGAGGTCCCGTTTTGTAATATTGTCTAAAACAGAATAAACAGTAATACCATATTTGCTGCCTGCTTGTCTTATTAAACATGCAAATTATTTAAACAAGTGTGGTTAATGGAAAAAAAAAAATATACAACTTTCTCTCACCCGCTGGTAGAATGCAGCCAAAGCAGAATGCCTCGCCAGTACTTGCAGAGGCTTAGTGTTGACACTCAAACGGTGGGATTGCGACTCACCTTTTCATGCCAACTTTGATATCTGATCAGTTATTTTTTATATTGGGCACTGTGTGACTTTCTGAACTTGAACTTTACAATGCCTCAGGTATGCTGTGCCACTTCATCAATTTCCTTTTATTGTTTATAACATTGCTTATTGCCACCAAATAGTACATTCTTCCTTGCCTCCACTTCACTGAGCAGAACCACCATCTTGCATTCGCTGAATTTCTTTTTTTAACAAATGCTTTTGCCATTGTCGTTACAACAAAACACTAAACAGACAGGGCTATTTATATTGATGTGCCTATTCAAATAGGCACAATTCTGGGAGAAGTCGGGGTGGGGCTGTAGGCTCATGCAAGTGTATTAAAATTCACATTGATTAGGATTTATAAAGGGAAAGTGTGCAGAACTTTGCTTATGCACAGTTTTATTCATCTGAATTTTTTTGTGCATACACACATTTCTTGTTTTGTCTGTACACCATGTTTTATTGTCAATTCGACGCAAAGGCATTGTACAATACACACATTATGCTCTCTAGGTTTTGTGCACAAGGAGCAAAGTGAAGCAAAAATAAAGCAAAAAACAATTATAAAAGATCACCCAGAATATGAGTAGAAAGATATTCAGGCCAAAACAGCACAGTGTGCACTAGAGACTGGGAGATGATGGAAAAATAACTAACTCCAATTAAGAAATCATGACAGTGTTCTTCCTTCCCAGCAGAAATTGTACCTCTCAGAGCAAGAATGACAATTAAACAGTAACATGTTTTAACATAATAGGTTAAAGGTAACATCAAAATCATTGTACTGCTACAATCACGGGGGGAGAAATATGATGTCCACAGCAAGAACAGCATTTCATAAATCAACTTGCCTTTAAACTTTTGAGCAAATCATGTATATCCCAAACAAATAGTCAGTTTGAAGGGCACAGCTCAAAACACCTATTAGCAGGTGAGTGCCAGAAATTACCCATGTACATGAAAAGCCAAAGAGTGAGTACAGACAGACAGTCTAGTGCCAGTAAAATAGTTACAGGAAAAAACAAACAAAAATAAAAAATCATAAATCTTTAAAATTAGGGTAGTTTAAATACTCTTACAGAATAACTATTTAAATATGAACACTTCACTATAAACAGCATTGTACAAATAGATCAATATGCAATGTAAATGAATAAACTTTCAACAAAATAAATACAGTCGTGACACAACAAATACATTCCTAGGCACTATGGATACTAGAATATCATGTAGAGTTTATTGTCCCTAGACAATCCCATTTATTTCCACTAACGTTCAGCACCTTGGTTTTGCCTATACCTTTCAAAACGTATGGTTTATATGTACAGTATATCAAGAGCATTAAATACAATTTTCCCTTACACTTTATTTTTCAAGTAACTAAGACTCCACATACATTGCTACATTAAGACAACACAGCAACATACCAGTCAAATATAGCTAGATTTAGAACAAAGTGTAGCTTCAACACAAAAAAAAAACAAAAAACAATTAGCTAGGTGTAACCCACACATTAAAAGACAGACACAATGAATAAACCAGAATAGAAGCAATGGACTTACATAATCATACTGGGTAAGACAGTGAGAGCATGGAAAAAAGCATGTCTCACTCTTTTTCACATCACTATACACCAGGATGAGTGAGACAGACTTAAATTACCATGAGTAGTTCATCACACTTATTTTTCTCTTCATCAAATGGATTGTGAGTATGTATGGTTTGCATCCTGTGGTTTTAAATGCCACTACACACCACATCAAGTGAGAAAGGGCAAGATTATACAAGGGCTCTCTTTCATGTAACAATGTCACCACAATTATTACTTTAAAAAAATCATTTTACAACTATAATTAGTGTAACACAGTTCAATCAATTATACAATCAATGACATATTTCACATATTAATGTTCTACATTAAATTAAAGGTGTATTGGCGATCTTAAATTGTCCCTAGTGTGTGTGTGTGTGTGTGTGTGTGTGTGTGGGGTGGGTTGGCGTCCTGCCCGGGTTTGTTCCTGCCTTGAGCCCTGTGCTGGCTGGGATTTGCTCCAGCAGAATGTGTTAAGATATAGCGAGTTGGATAATGACTGACTGGTGACTGATTAAATTAAAGGTGGCACAGTGGTACCGAGACTCATATTTGTGTCCCGGGTCCTCCCTGTGTGGAGTTTGCATGTTCTCCCCATGTAGGAGTGGGTTTCCGCTGGGTGCTTCAGGTTTCTCCCACTGTCCAAAGTCATGTACGTTAGGTGAATTGGTAACATTAAATTGGCCCTAGTGTATTTTTGCCCTGTGATGGACTGGGTTTGTTTCTACCTTGCACCCCATGCTAGCAGGGAAAGGTTTCAAACAAAACACCCCCACCTCCAAAAATCCCCAACTAAAGCAACTCTAGTCTGGATTAAGCATATTAGAAAATTACATTAAATTGATTTCAATATCCCAAACACATTTCAGAGTTAAGGGAACAGCAAGTAAAAAAAAAAAAAAGTCATTGCTCATAAGCAGAGACATCAAAAAGATTAAACATAGACCCAGCTTGCTTCTTTTAGAACTGCACTGACACATTCTTGAAAGATTCTGAAAAGCTGTGGAGCATTCATCTCTGGAAATTTTGTTTTTTCAGAATTTAGGAACACATTCTTTTCCCATTGAGTTATGAAGGGTGGGTTGGTATTCTTCCAGCTGAACAAGATAAAATGACAAGCAAGGAATGTAGTGCAAGATATCCCAATAGGTTTTTCGTGACATAATGTTGTACCATCTGGTGTTACTCTGAATAATCATGTTTGAGGATTACTGACAGATTATTGATAACTTTAAACTAGACAGGTGTGTGATATGTGATTTTAACTGAATTGCATAAAACACAAAGTAACAAAATTATTATTGCCTTAGATCTAGTGGTGTACTCTTTGAAATAAGTCTGAGTCTAGATATACCTTCATTAATACTAAGCATTATTTTTTGCGATCAATTATTTACTGAGTGTTAAATATGATACATAGCCATGTAAAAACAGGAAGACATATATAGTACGCAAAGTTACAGATAAGTCAAAGAAAAAAAGACTCCATGGCCCCAACCCCAAAATGCCCACTCACATGTAAAAGAAAACAATCAATTATCCATAATATGAAAATCATAATAGAGAAAAAAAATCTTAAACATAGCACAGTTGGCTTTTAATGTTCTTAGTAAAATCCTCCCAGTTTCTAATGCTATTGTCCAATGCTCCATTAATTCTCACAGGCAAGCCTCCTAAAAGCATCAAATTATAAAATGAAAACTTCCAATGACTAAAGGATACACTATATGGGTCTCTCCAATGACACACTAATAGAAGTTTTAAAGTAATAAAAGCAATGGAAATAACCTGCTTGTGTAGCCGAGATATCGACAAATGACAAACGGGGTAATCCAGTAGTTGTGGCGATACGGGTATTTGAATATCCAGAATGGAGGTAAGAATGGGCACTCACATTTCTGCCACCCTGGGGCATTCACAAAAATCATGCATAAAGGTGCTAGGCATCTTAGATGGCCAAAAAATACAGTCTGGGAATTTGGCCTTATCTTGTGTGATATATGTACAACAAACAAATCTAAACTGCACATACTGATAATCTGGATTTCGAGAGGAGGCCTTTATGCTGTCAACAATGGTATCCCAACGAATTTCTGCATCAGACAACAAATTCTGTTGCCAATCTTGTTGAACAGCTAATGGATCAGCTGCTGCATTACACAGTGGAGTATAAAATTCGGAGACCCATCTGGAATCAGAGTTAATTACAAATTACTAAACATTATTTATTTCAACTGTTAAACCTGGGCAGGCTTCTTTTAAAAAAGCTTCTAACACCTACATGGTATACTGTATGTTGTGTGCAACTGGAAGGACAAATGACTTTCACAAGACTAACTGTTGCTGCAATAAAAAGTTAAACATTTGACTCTACACAGCAAACCTCATGTTCTAACTGCTAAATTATATTGACAGAAAAAGGCAAATACTCTTGTATATAAGCTCCTGGTCCTTCATCCTCTCGATATTCTTTTATCTTAAAGAATACAGCATCAAAGTAAAATATTTTAGTAAGAGTGCTGCACCACATACAACTTTATACACGTGCACATGAGGAACAGTTCTGGGCATCACTCTGTAACCCTTAACTTATGGAGTGGGATGTACAGTTGTGCTTGAAAGTTTGTGAACCCTTTAGAATTTTCTATATTTCTGCATAAATATGACCTAAAACATCATCAGATTTTTACTAAAGTCCTAAAGGTAGATAAAGAGAAACCAGTTAAACAAATGAGACAAAAATATTATACTTGGTCATTTATTTATTAAGGAAAATGATCGAATATTACATATTTGTGAGTGGCAAAAGTATGTGAACCTTTTCTTTCAGTATCTGGTATGACCCCCCTTTGTAGCAATAACTACAACTAAACGTTTCCGGTAACTTTTGATCATTCCTGCACACCGACTTGGAGGAATTTTAGCCCATTCCTCCGTACAGAACAGCTTCAACTCTGGGATGTTGGTGTGTTTCCTCACATTAACTGCTCGCTTCAGGTCCTTCCACAACATTTCGATTTGATTAAGGTCAGGACTTTGACTTGGCCATTCCAAAACATTGCTTGACCCACCTTCTCTTGAGAGTCAGTTCATGGACAGATGTCCTGACATTTTCCTTTGAATTTTCTGATATAATTCAGAATTCATTGTTCCATCAATGAAGGCAAGCCGTCCTGGCCCAGATGCAGCAAAACAGGTCCAAACCATGATACAACCACCACCATGTTTCACAGATGGGATAAGGTTCTTATGCTGGAATGCAGCGTTTTCCTTTCTCCAAACAAAATGTTTTTAATTTAAACCAAAAAGTTCTATTTTGGTCTCATCCGTCCACAAAACATTCTTCCAATAGCCTTCTGGTTTGTCCACATCATCTTTAGCAAACTGCGGATGAGCAGCAATGTTTTTTTTGGAGAGCAGTGGCGTTCTCCTTGCAACCCTGCCATGCACACCATTGTTGTTCAGTGTTCTCCTGATGGTGGACTCATGAACATGAACATTAGCCAATGTGAGAGAGGCCTTCAGTTGCTTAGAAGTTACCCTGGGTTCCTTTGTGACCTCACCGACTATTACACGCCTTGCTCTTGGAGTGTTCTTTGTTGGTCAACCACTCCTGGGGAGGGTAACAATGGTCTTGAATTTCCTCCATTTGTACACAATCTGTCTGACTGTGGATTGGTGGAGTCCAAACTCTTAATAGAGATGGTTTTGTAGCCTTTTCCAGCCTGATGAGCATCAACAACTCTTTTTCTGAGGTCGTCAGAAATCTCCTTTATTCGTGCCATGATACACTTCCTCAAACATGTGTTGTGAAGAGCAGACTTTGATAGATCCCTGTTCTTTAAATAACACAGGGTGCCCACTCACACCTGATTGTCATCCCATTAATTGAAAACACCTGTCTCTAATTTCACCTTCAAACTAACTGCTAATCCTAGAGGTTCACATACTTTTGCCACTCACAAATATGTAATATTCGATCATTTTCCTTAATAAATAAATGACCAAGTATAATATTTTTGTCTCATTTGTTTAACTGGTTTCTCTTTATCTACTTTTAGGACTTGAGTGAAAATCTGATGATGTTTTAGGTCATATTTATGTAGAAATATAGAAAATTCTAAAAGCTTCACAAACTTTCAAGCACAACTGTAGGTCACAAGTCTTTTGGTAACTAATATCTGAATAAGGTAATTTAAAAAAGTGAGCTGTTCATCTGTGCAGTCTATCACAATAGTTTAACATAGAACCTTTTCACCAAACCATCTCACCCAGACACAAATGAAAAGCTTAAACCTCAGTCACAGAAAATAAAGTTGCTCATGTAACAAAATAATTTGCTGCCGTTCTATGCCTTTGCTAAAGTTTGCTCTAAGAAGTTGAAAATCACCATTAAAGAATAAGTTAATTATTTTTCTGGGTCGAGTTTATTTCTTTACAGTCATGGTATATATTAAGTTGAATCATGAAACTACATTCTAAAGTGAAGCATTTTTCATAGAATAAAAAAAAAAATACTATCCAGTTCTTGTTTATTAAAAACGAAGACAATTGGGCTGGGCTCCAAACATGAAAACAAAAGCTTTAAAACTTTTCTGATGTGTCTACTTTAAGCCAGGAGAGTTATAGAGTACTGATCTGCAAAAGTGTGATCAACTGTCTGGTGTTTTAGGTGAATGTGGATATGTTTTAGGTTATTTTATCTCTTAGCCTATCACTAGCACATTTTTCAAGGAGTACATCCTGAAAATATCATATGCTTAAACATATTGATGAAAATGCTTGCACTTGGGAGTAAACTTTCTTGTTCGACACAAGCTTTGTTTCCTTCATGATCTGTTAAGGGTTTTGGTATATAGCCCCAAAGGGTTACCGTCCAACAGGGATTCATACCAGCGTTGGGATACAGTTTTTTAATCCCAAATTTCTTGCTGGGATTATGGGAACCCTAGAAACAATTTACTGCAACAAGCCCCTGTGAAAACACAGGTCACAACGGTGTAGACCACAGAATTTCAGTTGATGCTACAATCACATATAAGTTTTCAAACTCATTAATATTTTGTTAGTTGTGGGAATTACAACTCGAAGACACATGATATCCAATATGGTGTAACCACAAGGCTCTATCCTGGGTCCACTGCTCTTCTCAATCTATATGCTTCCGTTAGGTCAGATTATCTCAGGGCACAACGTGAGCTACCACAGCTATGCTGATGACACACAGCTGTATTTATCAATAGCACCTGATGACCCTGATTCTATTGATTCACTAACACAATGTCTGACTAGTATCTCAGAATGGATGAATAGTAATTTTCTCAAGTTAAATAAAGAGAAAACTGAAATTTTAGTGATCAGCAATAATGGATACAATGAGGCTATTAGAAATAAACTGGATACATTAGGATTAAAAGTCAAGACGGAGGTAAAAAGCTTAGGGGTGATTGTTGACTGTAATCTGAATTTTAAATCACATATTAATCAGATCATTAGGACAGCATTTTTTCACTTAAGAAACATAAGTAAAGTTAGACCTCTTATATCACTGAAAGATGCTGAGAAATTAGTTCACGCGTTTGTTTTCAGTCGACTAGATTACTGTAATGCACTCCTCTCTGGACTACCCAAAAAAGATATAAATCGTTTGCAACTAGTGCAAAATGCAGCTGCTAGAATCCTAACTAGGAAAAGAAAATCAGAACACATCACACCAGTCTTAGCGTCACTACACTGGTTACCTGTGTCATTCAGAATTGACTTTAAAATTCTGCTTATGGTTTATAAAGCCTTAAATAATCTAAGCCCCATCTTATATATCGGAATGTCTGACACCTTATATTCCAAATCGTAACCTCAGATCCTCAAATGAGTGTCTCCTTAGAATTCCAAGAACAAAACTTAAAAGAAGTGGTGAGGCTGCCTTCTGCTGTTATTCACCTAAAATCTGGAATAGCCTGCCAATAGGAATTCGCCAGGCTGATACAGTAGAGCACTTTAAAACACTGCTGAAAACACATTACTTTAACATGGCCTTTTATAACTTCATTTTAATCGTAATTTAACTTAATCCTGATACTCTGTATGTTCAATTCATCATAACAACTATTCATGGTGGCTCTAAAACCGGTACTGACCCCTACTCTCTTTTCTGTTTCTTTTCCGGTTTCTTTGTGGTGGTGGCCTGCGCCACCTCCACCTACTCAAAGCTTCATGATGCTCCAACAATGATGGACGGATTAAAAGGCAGAAGTCTACGTGACCATCATCATCATCAAGCCCTTCCGTGAGAATCCTAAATCCAAAGAGGACTGTTTCATTTATGTTAGGTAGAATGCCCAGAGGGGACTGGGCGGTATCATGGTCTGGAATCCCTACAGATTTTATTTTTTCTCCAGCCGTCTGGAGTTTTTTTGTTTTTTCTGTCCCCTGGCCATTGAACCTTACTCTTATTCGATGTTAATGTTGATTTATTATGTTTTATAATTATGTCTTTCATTTTTCTATTCTTTAATATGTAAAGCACTTTGAGCTACTGTTTGTATGAAAATGTGCTATATAAATAAATGTTGTTGTTGTTGTTGTTAAATCCACTACAATAATTTCGTCATTAATCGTTTAAAGGGTACTATACCTTTAACAAAGCAGGCTCTGTTTTACTTGATATGGGGTAGTGTTATGAACTTTTAAAATGATACATGTGAAGCACAAATGTAAAAAGATTAACAGTCTCTCTCAATGTATATTAATGTATCTAAATGGCACTACAATTTTGTATTGTGACTATCCAGTTTATATATTATAAGAAAACTTGTAGTTTTGTTGGTACACTGTCCAGGTATTGATGCTGCCTTGCACCTGACGATTGCTGGGATACACTCCAGCAGTCTTGCAGGTCTGTCCCTGATTGACTGGCTTAGAAAAACGGATTGATGGATGGATGAATTCCAGTGTTACTTTATTAGTCATATATCCTCCCATAAATGTGAAGAGATATGGCAGAGTTTAATACCAGAGACCATGACCTTGTATTCTATGTATTCTTTGTAGTAAGCCATCTACTGTATTTTATAATTATACAATTAATTTACAAAAACTCACAAGGATCACGCTGTCTCATGCATGCTGTTGCCACTCCTCCCTGTTAACAACACTTTTCGCAAAATTTGCCTTAATCCTGTACTTTCTTATGCTTGTTTTATTTTCTTTATTGTAGGTATAGTTCGTGGATGCAGCTGACTCGAACTGTATGGATTTGGTTTAACTTTTACAGATTTTATGGACTTTACTTGGACTGAGAACAACTGAATCTGTGGATCACAGGATGAGACCTACGAACATTTCTTTGTACCTGGCGATCTAGGAGCCTGGGATAATCTGTCTCCTTGATTATATTTGCTATGCTGTTCTGCTCTTGATTCATTTTATTGTGCTTTATGACCAAGAACTGATCTAATGTTCATACCCACATGGCTTGTGGCTCTGGGGTGATCATCCCTGTAATACCCAACGTTACTTGTTTATGGGTGTATTTTGAGACCTCCAAATCCTGCTACCTCATCCTGCTATGCTTTCTGCTGCTTTGCTATCGACGCTCATCTGCGCCACCGCACCCGCCTGTCCCACCGGCTCCACTGTGCTGTGCTGCTACTCCACTGCTATCAGATAAGTAGGCTATTGCTCAGTATCATGCTAAAATACTCTCGTGAAAAACTCCTTCATATTAAACAGTTTGACCAGAGCAAATGGTCTGACTGGAATATCCTAAAAGGCACTGGTATTTTGCGGCGGCCAAAATATGTATATCGCGAGTCAGGTTGCCGCCACCGCTGGACTGCAAATGAAAAGATCACCGGCGGCATTTGCTCAGGAATACGCCGTCCTACTCCTGGCCCTGGAAATAGAAGTGTCAGTGTGCCAAATTTACAGTATGTGAAAATAAACTCTGGTCATTGCTCTGTGCAAAAATAAGCCTCATTAACTAATATTGTATTGTTTAATTCAAGATCTGTAAATGGCAAAGCTTTGGTGCTGTCAGAATTCATCATTGACACCAAACATGATATACTGTGTTTTAATGGAGACTTGGCAAAAACTGAATGAATTTATGTCTCTCATTGAGGCGACACCTCCTGGTTACTCTTTCCTCACAAAGCCTCATAGCTCAAGACAAGGCGGTGGACTTGCAGTAATTGTCAGAGTGGATTTACACATCAAAATAATCCCAACTGATTGTCCATTGTCTTTCGAGTGTCTGGCTCTTAAACTAATAACAGAATCAGGTCCTGTCTCACCTCATTGTTCTTTATCGTCCTCCAAAATAAAATGCATCCTTCTTATCTGATCTGACTGAACTATTAACCCACTTAAGTTCCTTTTCCCAGAGAGTCATTCTTCTTGGTGATTTCAACATCCATATTGACATCCCCACATCTAAACTGAGAAATGAATTCCTATCCTTACTGCACTGTTTTGACTTGACACAACATGTTGATTTTCCCACCCACTCTGGTCGTCATATATTGGATTTGATCTGTACTTCTGGACTATCTATTGCCAACATTTACAGCACTGATTTGGGACTCTCTGACCATAAAGCAGTGCTTTTCACTGTCTCATTACCTCTCCATCTTCTTACCTGTAAATGACAAATTTCTTATAGAAACCTTAAAAATATCTGTCCCTTTGTTCTTTCTGGATCTATTTCTGATCTTTTACGGTCTTCACCTATTCCATCAACAATAGATAGTCTTCTTGACCACTATAACTCAGCCCACGGCATTAGATAATACAGCTTCTTTAAAACATAAGAAAGGTTTCCTTTAAGCGTTCAGCTCCTTGGTATAACTCAGAATTGCAATCTATGAAAGCAGCTGGCTGATGCCTTCAGAGAATGTCACGTAAGTCCAGCCTCACCGTGCACATCCAGGCTTTATCTGACCACCAAAGAGCTTACAGAGAAGCATTAACTGCTGACAAGAACACCCCTTATGGCAGAATAATAGAAAGTGGCCATGACAACCCAAGGGTTTTGTTCTAATAATAAACTACTCGAACCCACATCTGGTCCAACTACCTCTTCTACTGAAGTCTGTGAGAAATTCCTCCACTTTTTCCGTAACAAAATTAAAGAACTAAATAATTCAACTATGTGTCTTACTGAATTAAATATAAAATTCTAATAACCTACAAAGGCTTAAACGATCTTGCGCCAAACTATATCAGTGATCTTCTCCATCACCATGTGCCTGTCCGCCCACTAATGTCCTCTATTCTGGCAATCTTGTTGTACCCCACACTAATCTACACTCCATGGGTGACAGGGCCTTCAGCTGTATAGCGCCCAGACTCTGGAATGACCTACCGAAATTAATCAGATCAGCTGACTCCATGAATTCTTTTAAAAAACAACTCCTTTTATTGGCTAACTAAAAAGATTACAATATTGAAGTTTTCGAGGCAATTTAGGATCTTGCCTGAAGAAGGGGCCTGAGTTGCCTCGAAAGCTTGCATATTATAATCTTTTTAGTTAGCCAATAAAAGGTGTCATTTTGCTTGGCTTTTCTCTACATTCATAATGGCTAACACGGTACAACACCCTAGTACTAAAAACAACTCAAAACTCATCTGTTCAGGAAAGCTTTTAGTTCTACCCGACTTTATTACCCTTCTCTCAGTTTACCTCATGTCAAGATGCTCATGTAACCTGTATGTGTTTGCTAGGCCATTAATTATTTTGTCTATTTGGTTTTTCTCTGAATTGACTCTTCTTTATTTATTCATTTGGTTTAGTATAATGCTATATACTGTATACCCTGCCATTCTTTCTTAAACCCTGTGAAGTGCCTTGAGCATGGGAAATGCGCTATATAAATAAAATGTATTATTATTATTATTATTATTACTACAAGCAAAACAATGTTTAAACACAGACAAGGTTGGTCTAAAGATGTAGCTAGAGCTACCAATATTTCCACTATACAAAGCCATCAGGAGAAAACACAAGTTGCCAGGACCTAAAACTAGTAAAGGCATAAATCAGCCAAACATAAGCACAACTGAATACAACCAAAATTTGCTAAATATTAAAATTAACTAAAAGTAAAATACCACAATTATGGAAGCCAAAAAGTTGATCCACATTTCAGCAAATCTCAGCAACACTAAAGGAGCCATATACTACAGGCTTACAAAAAGACAATGCATCACAGCAGAGGAAGGCTCAATGGCTCAAGGCATAACATTTCAGCACTATCAACCTAGTACCACAGCTTGTTTGCCATTACAATATTTTATTCATAAAAAATAAAGTATTGCAACATCCTTGCTAAAATCAAGTAAACAAAAAAGCATACAAAAAGAGTTACCCTTAAGTTATTTTAACTTTAAAAACAATAACATGGCTAAATTAATGACTGCAGTTCTGGGCAACAATTAAAATATTACCACAGCCAAAGATTGACCTCAGCAATAGTACCAGAAACAAATACACACTTCCATTTTTGGAAACTAAGTAACATTATTTTAAGCATCTAAATACTGACAAATTAGAATTTCAACCTGGTTCAGCATCATAGGGAGAAAGGTGGACTTAACAAATTTACTTTGTGTAAAGGCACCTACTCAAGTAAGAATGTTGATACATTCAGAAATTACCTTCCTCTGGTTAAGTTTAACTCAGGCAAGTGATGTGAAGAGAGAGCACTCTTAGCTGTGCTGCTCCAAATGGTTCCACACTTTGCCGTGTTTTTTCTTTTGATAGATGAGATGCTAGTTTATGGAGAACTTCAGAGACAATAAAACTGCAAGAAAGTTTGATTATATAATCTATATAAATAGTCGGGGTGCCAACAGGGTCACCCCATGTAATCCAATGCCAGCAAATAGAAAAAATAAACGGGCACAGAATGGTGTAAGTGAACACAAAATATAGGCAGTTGTTGCTTTGTTAGCCCTGGGTCAACTTTTTAATTCAATAAAGCTCTGTTGAACAAACCCATCTTAGAGGAGCTCTGTCCTGCGGCAAGCTCAGGTCTAAATGAGATGCCTTCTTCCAGAGACATTCAGTTTTTATAAGGCTCCGACCAAATGAGATGGGGTCAGTTGCCCTCATTCAGTGCCTTCTCTGTATTGTGATTGAAGAAAGAGACAATACAGTTAGCGATAGTGCCCCCACTCATCCCAGAGTTTTATCACATACCTCCAATAAGCCTGAAAGGTAATCCTCTGATAGAACAGCTAACTGACTGACCAACTCATTCACTCAATCACCAACAAAAACATGATTTCCCGTTTAGATAAAAACCTAACAGTTGGCAGGGTGGTACAAATAAGCTAGTAGGCCATTTCTGCTAAAAAAAGCAAATTTCAATATATCATTATTTAAGTGTAGAATGCCCCTAAATAAAAAAAAAAACTAAAATACCTCAAAATCTCAAACATTCTTTGAAATTTGTTAAGATTCTGGAAAAAAAAATGGGTGACTTGTTTTTTCTTGATATTTGTCAGTAATAAAGCTATAGTGAGTGGGGTATTCTTAGATAGCGAGTCCTTTTTCTTCTACAGCTGTGCCCAAGTAGACTGTACAAACTGCAGCTGTAATCACACAGAGAATTTGGGTGCCAATAAGTGAGAAAGGGCAGCTGCCCTGAACCGGAAAAAAACATGAGGTAGACAGCTGCATGAAAAATGAGATGTGGATGAAGAAAAGTTAGGCACAACTCAAGGAAGACATAGTTAACAAGTGACCTCCTTGGGTAAACTCAGTACTCCTTAGGGCTCGTTTATACTTCACTCTCAGAACGCGTATGCACACACATCATGGCTGCCACACGTTCCCAGCATTCATTTCACGCGTCCCCTGAACAGGTCCTCAGAAATTAATGCGATGCATGCGCGAGTTGCAGTACCAGCAAAATACCAGTTGGCGGGGCGTAGTGTTCTAAAAGTTGGAATGTGACAGAGTCTCAGTATATTATCTACAAGTGACAGAAAGCCGCATTGCGGATCCTATGAGATTAGTGTGCACGCTTCGATGTTTGATGAATGGTTCGATGTGGTGAAGCAAAATGCCAACATACAGATGCATTCGTGGTGCTTTTATATTCAAGCGTCACATATTCCCAATCATAATGACATGACACATTTTAAAAGTCTCACATACCGTCTTGTGTGCCGTCTTTTTTTTTGTGGCTTCCTCCAGACCTGACAGCAGCGGCAAACAGCAATAGATTGCCACACTGAGCACATTAAACATATACTATTCTAACTCTCTGCACATTTAGAATCCTAAGATTTCGCAGGGAGTCACGTCGCTGGTATTCTCTGGAATTTGCATGCTTTCCTGCTGGGTTTCCACAGTGTGCTCCGGTTTCCTTCCAAAGATATGTAGATCTGGTGACACTAAAATAACGCTAGTGTATGTGAGAGCTTGTATTCACCTTGCGATGAGCTGATGCCTCGTCCAGGGACTGTTTCTGCCTTGTGCCCAATGCTAGCTGGAATGGACACATCCCTGCATTGATGGATTTAATCATTAAACATCTTTTTCAGAGATATTGTGGTAAGGTGTCATCAGAATTGAATGGGTGTTCCAGGCAATTCACAAAACAGCCAGGACTCTAGAGTGCGACCTAATTTCTCAATGGTGCGACTAAAAAAAATCAAAGGTTGCACCGGTGCGACCAGCCGTTCGAGGGGGAAAAAAGAAACAAAACTCTGTGACTCTTAAAGTCTCCCTGTTGTTCAACAACAGACACACATTAGGCCCGTATCGTGGTCTAAACCAATCAGAGATAGTGAAGGGCGGATCCCGCCCCCCCTTTGATTGGCCGTGGTCCAGATATTCCTGTACGTGTGTACGTTTGAAAATGCATGTGATGCAGTCAGACAGAGAGAGGTGAGTAGCCCATCAGGTAAACAGTGGATGTAGCCGCGGATTATGAGAGAAGATGAAAAGAACGATTGACAGCTTTTTCGTTAAGAATGTTAAGTTAGGGCCTGATCCGTCCGAAAATCATAACCAATGCTCTGACACGGAGTCATCAACCTCCCAAGTTATAGCAAGCCCTGGTCCGGAGACGGCATTAGATAATGAGCCACATACGATCGAGTCCGAGCCCACTGAAATTAAAAGGGGTAAAGTGTATACATTTCGAAAAGAGTGGCTTGACCAGTTTCCTGGCTAAGATACAGAAAAGCCGATAATATAATGCACTGTATTTACTGTAAAGAGTGTGGGAAGACCATGGCCGGCAGTAGTGCATTTGTGAATGGTTCTAATACATTTAGAATTGAAACGCTGAAAAAGCACAATGCATCTATAAAACACATTACATGTCGCGATAAATGCACTGCTCAAGTGTCCCTCTCCCCGCTGCCTTTCAGCGGCAGGCAGCAACAAACAGATCATCAGGCGAGGCTGAGATGATAATTAAGTTTAACGTTGCCTACAATATTGCAAAAGAAGAACTTCCCTTCACTAAATTCAAGTCCGACATAATTCTTATGAAGAAAAATGGCTTGAACGTAAACCCGACGTACAGCAATGATGTCGCGTCGCCCAATTTATAGGAGTCATCGCAGATACATTGAAAAAAAAGACGTCTGTGCAAATTGCGAACAGTGCGTACATGGCATTCCTGATCGACGGAGACACAGATATTGCCACAAAGGAATGCGTCATTGTGTACGGTCGTATCTTGCGGAGAGGAAGACCGGTGAATATACTTATTGGACACATTGAGGTCGAGCATGCTCATGCCCAAGTCTGGAAGATTTTGATGCTAGAGAGAGTGTGGCCAGCTGGTTTAGTCAAGGCCAAAGATCAAGAAGGCCAAACTACAGGAGTTGGCCATCCGAGGGGCATGTGACTGCAATGGAGGATAGTCCATAAGACATTGAGCCATGAGATGTTCAGTTTGAAGCCCTTAAAACACTTAATTTAGATTTTCTTTTTAGTTAATTTATCTTGAGATTTTTTAAGTTTAAGTTTAAATTTCAGCTCAGTAAAGCACTTTAAGCACCAACACTTTTTCAGTAAGTTACCTTTCTTGTAGAATTGTGCTTGCCTTCAAATAAAGAACTTTATATTGACCAGATTGTTAGTTAATCATTTACAAGTCAATATTGCCTATATGGACAGCGATTAAAAAAAAATAAATAAATAAATAAATAAAGTGAACGTGTAAAACTGTGGTGTTAAATGTGATGCAGTTGAAAATTTGGGTGCACCTAACTTTTGTGCTGGTGCACCTAAGAAAAAAAGTTAGGCGCACCAGTGCAACCAGTGCAAAAAGTTAGTCTAGAGCCCTGACAGCGAAGCCGAACATGTTCTCACCGTGATAATATCTCGCACTGCCACCTGGTGGATTCCTCCAGATTTATGTAAAGTACGCGCGCAAGTATAAACTGTACAACACTTGCATAACAGGAGCGTCCGCTGCAGCATGCATCGCGTCACGTGAAGTATAAACCCGACCTAATTCTGTCAGCTTCTTCTTACTCCTCACAAAGCGGTATAAAATACATACAAATTGAAGCCAGAATGGATTGTCAAGCACTCTTAATATAAATAAACTTCATAGAACATGGGGTTTGGATTCAGCTTGGTGGTAAAATATGTACAATATTGCAGAGAACTAAGGTGTCCTCTTTTAGATTAGACCATGGTGTGCCGCTACACTCCAGTTCAGAGAACTCCAGAAGCAGAGAACTGTCGGTACAGCGTACCTGCCCACTTCAATGTACAACATAAGCCAAGGGCGACAACATGCCTTGGCCAGTTTCATTTCTAGCACAGCTCACCCAAAGGTTTCCCCGAGAAAAGTACCTAAAGGAGGTGGAAATTGTACATAGTAGTATAAAATATCGATAAGTATTGATTTTAACATTTTAAAATGACTTCAATACTAATTTTTATGGTATCAGTTCTACACCATATAATATGAAAGCACTAAGAGTTTGTTCTGGAATTTAACAATTGAGCTTTGTAATCGATTAAATTGGCATGGCTAGGGTTGCAGTCCTGCTTCCACCTACTCACGGGTGTTTTTTAAGATGGCTACTTCAGCAGCATCAGAGCCTTCACCAGCATGCTTAGTGATGTGTAGAAATACTTCGTTCTTATAGCAAGTAGGGATGGAAAACATCAATATACATGAAAGCCATGATTTGCTATCATACTATACCAGCTAAAGGGGATAATATAATCAATTTAGCCAGACACTTGAAGGAATAACACTCCAGTCAATACAAAGAATTTCAAAAGGTATCTTCTTTCTAAATTACAGAAACATTAATAAGTATAACCCTGTGAATTGCTAAATTTAAAGTACAAATGTGACTTATTTTTTCTACACGTTAAAATGTTTTGTAGCTATTTATGTTTCATTTATCAGGACAGGTGCCTGCAATTATTTTTCCTCATGGACAAGTTTTATTTTGCACTGTTCATTCTGGGACAACAGTATTTACCCTTAGGGCTCATTTATACTTCACACTCAGAACGCATATGCACCCGCATCATGGCTGCCACACGTCCTCTGAGCAGGTCCTCAGAAATTAGCGGGACGCGTGTGTGAGTTGCAGTACCAGCAAAAAGTCAGGGGGCGTTGTGTGCTAAAAGTCGGAACATGACGTCCGTGTCTCTGTTTACTATCTACTTGTGACAGAAAGCCTCTGTACAGATCCTACGGGATGAATGCTTCGATGTGGTGAAGCAAAATGCCGACATACAGATGCATTTGTGGTGCTTTTATATTCAAGCGTCGCATATTCCCAATCGTAATGACAAGGTACATTTTAAAAGTCTCACATACCATCTTTTGTGCCGTCTTTTTTTTTTTTTTGCAACTTAACAACAGCAACATAATGTATAGCGCTGTATTTAAGCCACTGAGAAAAAATAAAGGGCACAGTGAAAACGTGTATTTTGTGATTAAAGTGGAAATTTCGGCTTTAATCTCGAAATGTCCAGTTTAACCTCGTAGTTTACTTTATCATTAATGCAGACCATCATAAACGTCATCCCAGTTTTTAATCACTACGAGCTTCTTGGACCTAACAGCAGCGGCAAGCAGCAATAGATCGCCACACAGAACACGACATGTATGATATTCCAACTCTCTGCACATTTAGAATCTTTAGATTTGTACTTGATACCACTTTCATGAACAAATGCAAAGTGTGTATGTTACATTTTACATATAATTTCGTTTAAATAATGAATACTGTTAATAATTACACATATGGGGGGAATAATTACACACATCGGGGTGTCACGGTGGCGGAGCAGTAGCGCTGCTGTCTCGCAGGGAATTATGTTGCTGGTATTTCCTTCTTGTATTCCACAATATGCTCCGGTTTCCTTCCAAAGACATGCAGATTTGAGGATTTGGTGCCACTAAAATGAAGCTAGTGTATGCGAGTGCTTGTATTCACCTTGCGAGGAGCTGAGGCCTCGTCCAGGGATTGTTTCTCACTCGTGCCCAATGCTTGCTGGAATGGACACATCCCTGGATTGATGGAATTAATCAATAAACATAATTTTCAGAGATACTGCGATAAGGTGTCATCAGAATTTAATGAGTGTTCCAGGCAATTCACAACACAGAGAAGCCGAATATGTTCTCACTGTGATAATATCTCTCACTGTCACCTGGTGGATTCCTCCAAATTTACGTGAAGTATGCGCACAAGTATAAACACTACAACGCTTGCATAGTAGGAGCATTCGCTGCAGCATTTGTCACGTCGCATGAAGTATTACACCGGCCTAAGAGCTCTGTCAATCTCTCAATTTTCAAGTTTACACTGCAGACTGTGCTGCTGTAGAGTGTTAATTTATTTAATTTTATTACATGTGATTGTAGAATTATACTTCATCACATTTACTATATAATCTAAGGTGCTATAACTTTTCTGTGCTCAACTGCATAAACGGTGACACTACTACTCCATCTGCTCATATAATTCCTGCTGTGTATTTAATATGTCAGGGCTCGTTTGCAGGCCAGCAATAGCACACCTCACAGAACAGCATGTTGACATCCTAGTCTTTCTTGCAAAAAACTGGAAGTTACAAAGAAATCATAATTTATTCACTCAAAAAAACGATCTGTACAATTTGCATTTACTGTATGCAAAGCCTTTAAGTGTGTTGGTGGTCTGTTTGTGTGTTACTTTACTGGAAAACTGCTTACAAAGACCAAATTAATGTTCTTTTTACTTGAATGTTTATTAAATATATATATTATGGCGAACGGCTGGGGTCCATGCCCCTTCAAAGAAGTGGTGAGGCAGCCTTCTGCTGTTATGCACCTAAAATCTGGTATAGCTTGCCAATAGGAATTCGCCAGGCTGATATGGTGGAGCACTTTAAAAAACTGCTAAAAACACATTAGTTTAACATGGCTTTCTGATAACTTCACCTTCATTTAATCCTGATACTCTGTATATTCAATTCATTATAATAACTATTCATGGTGGCTCTAAAATACGTACTGACCCCTACTCTCTCTTCTGTTTTTTTTTCCCCGTTTTCTGTGGTGGCGATCTGCACCATCACCACCTAATCAAACCACCGTGATGTTCTACATTGATGGATTAAAAGCCAGAAGTCTACATGACCATCATCATCAAGTCCTTCCAAGAGAACCCAAAGAGGACTGTTTCATTTATGTTAGGTAGAATGCCCAGAGGGGACTGGGCGGTCCCGTGGCCTGGAACCCCTGCAGATTTAATTTTTTCTCTCCAGCTGTTTGGAGTTGTTTTTTTTTTGTTTTTTTTTCTGTCCTCCCTGGCCATCGTACCTTACTCTTATTCTAATTCTTACTTTGTCTTTTATTTCTCTTTTCCTCATCATGTAAAGCACTTTGAGCTACATTATTTGTATGAAAATGTGCTATATAAATAAATGTTGTTCAGTATATGGATGCTAGATGGCAATCCCCCTGGGTAGGAGCGGTGCCTCGGTTTCCCAAAAGGGCTCTATGGGAATTGGGAGTTGGGTGCAGTCCTGTTGGGTCCCACAGGCGTCGCCTGGGGGTGCTACAAGCTGGGTCTCCTGAGCCCTAATGGGCAGTGTTTTCGCCACATAAATCCTGGGTCTCCCGTTTTGTTTCATATTTACACCAGTATTATACAGGGTGACTTGGCAGGCTCCCCAACATTTTTTTTGAACTAAGACCTTACTTTTACTTGACCACAACAAACTGTAGTGCACATTGCAAAGACAGATTTGTGGCCTGATATACTGTACCTTTTATTTGACTTTCCATTATTTTCAGTTTTGCAGGTTCAGTTCTCTCTGAATTAAACTGTTGTTTCCATATACTAGGCCAGTTTCAATTTGTATTTTGGTTTTCATCTAAACCCTCCAGAACTATTCAACAATCTAATCTGAATGAAGCTGCCATTTTTACACAATGCCCTACAGTAGAAATTATATTTAATACCCTTATTATCAATATTCCTACTAAAATTACTTGTTTCAGTTTCCTGAGAAGCTGGGTTTTGCAATGACAATCAACAGAACCCAAGGTCATTTAGTAGGAAAGGCAAGAATTAATCTACAGCTAAATGTTTTACTCTTGGCAATTACATGATTCATGCCCAAGAGTAACAGCTAATAATATTAGACTCCGTTTTTTTTTTTTGTTTTTTTTTTAAAAAGCATACTACATATATTGCACTATACTGTATACAGAAAAGTACTTAGTTAATAACATAGTACTTCTGATACACCCAATTAACTGATTGCACTATAACTAGAGGCCTACTATCTTATATAGATATACATCTATATACTGTATATACATATATATATATACATATATATATACATATATATATGTAAATAAATAAATGAATAAAGCATATTTAAATAGTTTCACAAATGTACTTTATTCATCAGAAAATACAACTGTAGTAGTCTGAAAACTGCACAGAATGATAGGCAGATGCATACAGAATTACAGTAGGAAAATACTTTCAGACAGGGACTAAACACCTGCCTTCATGGCATGAATTTCATTGGTTGTGAAACACCATTTGTTTCACTTAAAATTTTGTGAAGCCAAACTCAAAGTTTCTCTGTAAATTGAACTTTACGGAAAATTGTTGTCTCATCAATATTCATTAACAATTGCAAATGATGATACATAATCATGGACATCTGGACATCTTGGGATTACTACTATACTGTCAAAATATCACTTAAATCTCACATGGAGAGCAATGATACTCCTTGGTGCTTCAAAGAAAGGGGGGTTAAAATTAGACTCCTACAAACTAAGGCCAAATTTGGAGAATCTTTCTGTGACCAACCTTGAAACTGCTTCCATTAGCCAAGTAAAGAACCAGAAAGCACAACATGTACTAAAATCAAGTTACAAGGTGCCAAAAATGTGATAAAGGAGAAAAAAGTTAAAACATTAGCGAAAGAAAAAGCTGTATTATTATCTAGGAAAAATAAAGTCAATTATTTAAAAAAGAAACAATAGCAGCTGATGTAGAGTGTAAGTGTCAAGTCTGAAAGAGGAAAGCTTCTGTTTTAGTAGAATGTCTGTGGACACCACATAGTCAGGCCATAAGCTTATACACAGATTGCAGCAACAACAAATTAGAAATAAATCTAAGTATCACCAGCATAAATTTTACAGAACAAATAGCATGCACACATTGAAAATGTTTTTTTTTTCTTTTTCGGTTCATTTGTTTAATTTAGGAGAACAATAACAGAAGGCAAAAATAACATTAACAGTGTTGGCCACCGTGTATATTGTTCTAGTCAATCCAGAAGAGACAGAGAGCTACTTAAAACCCTGAAGGGGCATTATTTCAACAGTGTAGTAAGTACCGGTAATTTGTCTTTGAATTTTTAACATCAGCTGGTCCTCATTTGAAAAGATACCAGCAACACATTTGTAAGACTGGCTCAAGCAAATTTTAATATAATCTCTACTGACTCAGCCAGAATGCAGTCTCAGGGTCTGTAAAACAATTTGTGATTTCCGGTAAAAGACATAAACCTTTTGTAAAGACCTTTTTTTTTGCAATCACAATGAATAGATCAAATTTAACCACATTCTGTAACAAACTTTGATATCAAGCAATTTAAGGGACAGTGGTTTCTTTTGCCAGTATCTATGCATTGTTCTTGTGCCTGCTGTAAATTTAAAAATGTAGAAGTCAGAAATATTTATAGTGTAGCTGATATTAAATAACTCCACCATGTGTTCTCTTCCAATTCTAGAAAGATTTAACAATAAATAACACAAATTATCTTGCATATGATACTCCAAATAAAATATGTAATATTAACTGTACACCTACATCCCAGTCTCTAAATCATCTTTAAAGACTGTATGCTAGCCATGCATCTTTCAGACAAAAATGCTTTGTCAAAGTGAAACATTCATTGCAAATAGCAGTATTTATCATTCAAGCATGCCTATTTATCTGCCAGAACTTTAAAAACACCACAATCTGTAGGAGGATCTTGCAAACACTGACTTCTCCAACAATTGCCAAAATACCAATGTGGCTCTTTTATTGAAGCAATGAATTCTGTTCAATTGAGTGGACCACCCAGCAAGTAATATTTCCGCTTTACAGGTCTCCTCTTAATGTCATGTTAAAGCACAGCAACAAATATTAAAATACATAAAGATCCATATTTCTTTGCCATTATTTATTGGCTGAAAAATGTCTCCATTGAATCCATTCACTTTTACTTCATTAAATACATCAAAAAGAATGGCCTTCAACATATGTAACAAGAATTGATTTAAAGACACAAGTTATTCAGTGACAAAAATTATTTGGAATATCTCTTTGATCACAAAGCAAACTGGATTCCGAACAAAAAGATTACAATATATTTTCCATTTTTCTCAGAACGAATTAAGATTATAGGCAAGTCAAGTGAGTTTTTCAGAGTAACAATGAAATTCTGAATCTGGCTTTGAACCAGTGACTTTATGGTATGGCATCCAGAAATGTAAATCACTGAGCCACAATGCCTTCATACAAAAAAATCTACATATCTGTATAGATAAGATTTTTATAAAAATAAAACTATATTTAATATAGTTACATGCCATTATAAAATGTGTCAAGTATTAAAGAACTGTGATTTTTACTCTACAACAATTTACTACAGATGCCATATTATTACATGCATGGATGTGTACAGAACATTTTCAAACTCATTTAATCTAATTCAGTAGTGTGAGGGTGCAAGAGCCTATCTAGGTAGCAATGGAGACAAGTATGGAAGTATCACTGGACAGCACAGATTCCCACTGTAGGATATATTCACATATGCCAATTTAGTTAACCATACAAGCAAATTCTTGGAGTTGTAAGAGAAAATCAGAAGAACCCAGGAAAAAAAGAGACATGGAAAAAACATCTAAATTCCACAAAAATAATAAATACGCATGAGGATCAAACCCAGCACATGGGATCCATGAGGATGTGCTATCGTACTAACAGATATGTATCAATGCAATCAGACTAACAATATGAGACTGCTATATAAGCATGAGAAAAATAGACAATGAAGTTTGCAGAAAATACAAGCAATTCTTTATATTACAGGTGACTTTCATTCCCAATTCAAAGAACTCAAAAATGACAGTATTCTTCCAAACACCTCATCTTGTATAACTTCCCAATAGACTCAATGCAACCTTCCTTTAAAAAAAAACAAAACACACACACATACACCAGACACTGACCCCACCTTGGACTAACATTCTAAATGAAGCCCCCTTCACGCTAAACCATATATGCTGTACTCTTCATTATACCTAATTTTACTGAATATTATCCGAAAATCCAAATAAAACACACACACACCAGGAAGATGACATACTTTGGACCCCCAGCTTTGTTTTCTTCAAATTTATTGACCTACAGGTTTTCCCCACTCCCATCCATTACACTCTTCTACTTAGAAAATTTATATCCATAATTTGAAGTGTTTGTATTTCATTCCTGTAAACTTTAAGGTTTATCAGTTATAGGAGAGCTTAATATTTACATAAAAGAATTTATAAATTACAGAAATTTAAAACAATTTAAAAATTCTTGCCATGATCCTTTTTGTTCTCGATAAACTGCATGCAACAGTCAAAATTCAAAAACAACCTAAAAATACAGCAAATGTTCAAGGAATCTATTATAAACACTGAGCCACAGACAGGGTAGATCAATCATTTTCTCCTACAGCTTCATTAAAAAGGGTCAGTCAGGTTTTGCATAAATACAAACCAAAAATGTAAGCTTAATTTAAAAGTAAAAAAAAATTACGTTTAAAAGTAGATAGATTGAGAGAAATAATATAAATGATAACTATTAAAATAAATTTAAAAGCATGAACAAGAAAACAACTAAAATTATAGGAAATTACTACCAACCAAAAAAGAAACTTGTTTCAATCAGAGAGGGACAAGTGTAGGTTTACTGAAAATTTTCTGGATATGTCAAGCACAGAAGTAATGTACGTTCAGTGCCTGGAAAAACAAACCTAAAAAATGCAAATTTGCATAAAGATATATAAATATTCCTACATCATTAAGTAATTAATGACAGGAAAAGGGGGTCAGAGTTAACTAAACATGGAAAACATTAGAAACAATATTGATTGCTCAGGAAACTAAAAAGAAGCAAAGACTGACTTAGTACTGAATAAATATATAAATTACAAAAACAAGATTTTCAAAAATAAAATTAATAAGAAATTAAGAACACAGTTTAAATGAAAGCTTGGAATTCTTAAGAATACAACTATGCCTAATTAATTTGCATAAACATGCAGATCTTCTACAACAGGTTTGAGCTTTGTTAGTTGTGGTTTCTCAATACAGCAAACCTAAAAATCAACACATCTTCTCAGCTAGTAAACAAACCTCCTTACTAATTCTGCTCCTTAGTTAGTTACTTTGTATTTATAAATTCTGATAGGGTGAATTCCAACTGCCTCTAAAATATTGCTGCAAATCTGTACTTTTCTTGATTTCACCTAACTGAAAATTAGTCTGCTTTGTGTAACCCCATTTGTAAAAGGCAGGTCACTTCCGACAAGCAGGCAAGTGCTCTCATGCCTGTGTCTGATCCTCAGAATTTCAGGAATCGGTTTTCTGATACCAACTGAAGAAACAAAGCAGACTATTCATTCATCCATTCTACTTCAGAACAAACCTTCTTCTATCAAAACATTCCCTTTCCAATTTCTTTTATAACATTCATTTGCCGTAAGACATAATCTAACTTCAAGATAAATTTTAATAGAATTAATAAACTATGAAATTTCATTATATTGAGGATTACAACTCTGAGAACACCAAAAAATAGAAAGATGCAACAAACTGTTTAAGAAAACAAAACAGCTTGGTAATAAATGTTGATCTTCAAAATAAATGTTATTAGATTAACATGCCCAGTTCTGAAAACAAAATGCAAAAGGTGCCCTAGAATAAATGAAAAAAAACAACACATGAACAAAATAACTGTCCAAAAATGGCAACAGTAACAAATAAAAAGCTACACATTTTAAAATTAGTATGCAAGCAAGAGAATTCTGTTTCATGACAGATTCAGCGTAAAACTGAAAGAAATACAACTACAGCATATAAAAAGACAAGAAAAGCAGAATTTGAAATAATGCCTAAATGTTACTGCTGGACAATTATATTTTCTGCAAGCATATGGAGTCTTACAACATATCTGTGAGCCAGTGATCTGCTGCATTTGATTTTTTATTTCCCTTAATATACATTTTGAGATAATTCCAAAAATGGGGAAACAGCCATCTGCTGATAAAAAATTGTACATACTCTTTTCAGTTAAAAAAGCTTCAAGACCATCTTGAAAAGGTTAAACACTCACAAAGCACTGGAAACCGTCCCCTTAAGATAATGGTAAACCTACAATTTTTTCAGAAGGGGTACTTTTTAAAGGTACTGCACCAAATACATGATTTGAAGCATATAAAGTAAATTATTAAATATGCGTTGTTCCCCTGAACTGTTTATATAACAAAAAAAACACAACAAACAACAACTTGCCAGCACCTCTTATAAGTTATCAGATACTTTAACATTAACAGAAATTGACAGATATATATCAAAGGAAAGTCAATTTGATTGATGGCTTGTAAGCACACACAAAAAATATATAGTTAATGGTTGCAGGAATACGACAGCTAATTAACTAGAAATCAGCAACAAAAGAAAAAATTACAGAGGGCAGAATATAGATTACATAAAAAATACAGTAAACCTGAATTCACATCACTTTATAAAATATGAACTTTGAGATTAAATAAAGCAAAAACAAAACAAAGGTTATGTGAAAACAGTACTTTTGCATTTATTGCATGTGTATTTCATACCATTCCTTACTGTCACCTGAATTAGCAGCGCCTACTACATGTTTGTTTAATTAAAATTACTCAGTGCACTAGTTCCAACACGGTAACGGTTGTTGATAAACATTTCACAAATTAAAAAAACATGTACATGTACAGAATTTAATTACAGTTAGAAATTCTTACACTGAAAAAAATGAACTTGCTGGATAAACTTAAAAATGTATCAACTGCATTCACCTTTTTAAGTTCTTACAATTAACTCTAGTTTTAAGTAAATCCTACAATAGTATTCAACGTAAATTTAACATGGATTTTCGAGCGGAGTGAACATAAAAATTTAATATGAATTTATTTGATTAACTTTCGTTTTGGAAATATTTTAATTGCAACAATTATCATATTTTTAAATTTTCAAAAATGGTTTATGTTTCACTATATCAAAATTTTAATTTGAATAAATTTAAAGGTAAACACAATTGATTACCATTAATTTTTTGTAAGTACAAATCGATATTCTTACCTTTTCATAGGTCGTAAAATTGGAAAAAACACAAAAAGCACAAGTGTATATAGCATTTGTATTTTTAATGTACAAAACATTATCACATTTTTCTTTATTATTAACAGTGTACATTTTCTTTCACCTCTGTTTTCTCTTCACAAAAGTCTACCGCCATTCCCTTGGGCTCATTAACACTGCAACTTATTTTGCTCAGAATGGTTTACTTTCATTTAAATGTTTGCCAATCACAGTATGCAACCTTAATAGGCTTAATAAAATCTTAACTAAAACAGGGACTCTATATAAAAAAGCAAATAAAACATACAAAATAATATGCTTGTCTGATATTTCAATAAAGTGGATAAAAAAAAAAAACAACCTGCCACATTAGCCTGTTTTTTTTTTTAAAGAAAGGATGTATGAGCTAAGACTGAGATCATCCAAATCCAAAAACAATTTTTGGAATACTTCAAAAGTATACCAGAGCACTTTGGGGTAACTTCGATTCAGTGAATATAACATCTAGTAACATGGCACATGTTTTTGCAGAGATACCAAGATTATTTAAAGCTTTAGCTCCCTTAATAATCCCATCTGCTGGCTTTGGATCAGGAGCATCTTCATGCTTTACCATTAATATTTTGATAGCATACTGACTCCAGTCAGCCTGAAAACTACCCGCTTCAACATCCTGAAGGAAGAAAAAAGTGCCATAATTAATAGCAATAACAAATACTGTACATCTACGTTTCAGTACATTTCAAAGGAATACTCTACCAAAAATAAACGTTTTACCTTAAGAATTTTAATGTCAGGTTTTAATCGGTAGGAATTGATCCTAAATAGTACCCACCAATATCAAAACATTTGTGAAAAAAGTCTCTGATTACTAATGTTAAATAATGCAGATGTATGAAATCCAGTCAAGTGCTTGTGGAGGTTCAAAAGGTTTTGTTTTCTTAAAAGGTTCTAGAGGACATCTCCAAACAAATCAGATCAATTGCTTCTCTTTTAATTACATCAAAGATGAATTCCTATTCTAGATTTGGATTAGCCATTTCTTGGGGTTCAATGCAACAACATCCAGATGTGGAATTTTTGAGATGCAACAGGAAAATATACTGTCAAAGATTATAGTGCTACTAACTTATTATAGTAGTATAGTATAGTAGTAGTATATATAAATATATATAATATATATTTTGTTTACTACTTTCCCAGTGTTGTCATTGTATAGATTAGGGCATTTTTCTTAACTCCACTCAGTAAATGTAATTTTGTCAAACAAGCTTTATCACAACAAACAAAAAACAAAAAAAAAATCAAAAGTGATCCACTTACCACAGACTCTTTGAGAAGATCCTCCACATATTCACCAAGGTACTCTATCAAACAGCAGAGAAAAGCTCTTTGTTTATGGATAGTATTTTGCTGATTAAAACAGGATTAAGAGGCATTGTGAAAAACTAACAAATCCACATAATTTAATGTGCGTCTCTGTAAGAATGTACTCATGTTGCTTACCCCAAGTAAGACATATAGCATAATCTGAATTTATGTTTGTATGCTACCCTCCTAATTCCGGAAAATGCTTAGCAGCCACAGTATGAATTTATCCAGAGAAGAAATAAACTTTCCAACTGGATGGACTGCTGAGATTCTCAAAATTCTTTGCTGAGCTGCACATATAAAACACAAACCATGAAGTGAAACTAATTACACAAACAATTCTGAAAATATCGGAGACAGGTGTTTTATTACAATCAACTTTAAAGCTCTAAAACTACACCATATATTACACAGAAGAAAAATGAAACTATAACCACTCAAAATAATTAAGAAGATAAATTACTTTAATATTTTTTCAGTACCTGAGTGGTACTGAAGAGAGCTAGCCATCTTGCTTTGAAATCTTCAATCCTTGGAAACTTGCTCAAAATTTTCTGCCTTCTGAGAAAAAATGTTTTGGCCATTTTTTGGCTGATAACACTGTGATTTACTTTCTTCTTCACCTTGCTCCAAAGCTAGCTTCATTGTTCAAGTCTTTGATATGTTTCTCAAAGGAATCTAGACGATTACATTCCTCACAATCATTAGCATAAATGGAAATAGGGATGATGTGTTCGTCTGATGAGGAAAAAAATGGTTCCCTGTGAAATATGAACCATCACAAAATGATCGGTATGTAAAGCACGACACTAAGTGTGTCTTTCTTCATCAAAAGCTTTCATAAAAATGTCTTCTTTACTTAAAACTCGTGATAAAGATGGAAGCTGGGGTACGTAGTGAATACATTTCTTCCTCTTCTCATCAAGAATACAGTGGTGTGAAAAACTATTTGCCCCCTTCCTGATTTCTTATTCTTTTGCATGTTTGTCACACAAAATGTTTCTGATCATCAAACACATTTAACCATTAGTCAAATATAACACAAGTAAACACAAAATGCAGTTTTTAAATGATGGTTTTATTATTTAGGGAGAAAAAATCCAAACCTACATGGCCCTGTGTGAAAAGTAATTGCCCCTTGTTAAAAATAACCTAACTGTGGTGTATCACACCTGAGTTCAATTTCCGTAGCCACCCCCAGGCTTGATTACTGCCACACCTGTTTCAATCAAGAAATCACTTAAATATGAGCTGCCTGACACAGAGAAGTAGACCAAAAGCACCTCAAAAGCTAGACATCACGCCAAGATCCAAAGAAATTCAGAAACAAATGAGAACAGAAGTAATTGAGATCTATCAGTCTGGTAAAGGTTATAAAGCCATTTCTAAAGCTTTGGGACTCCAGCGAGCCACAGTGAGAGCCATTATCCACAAATGGCAAAAACATGGAACAGTGGTGAACCTTCCCAGGAGTGGCCGGCCGACCAAAATTACCCCAAGAGTGCAGAGACGACTCATCCGAGAGGTCACAAAAGACCCCAGGACAACGTCTAAAGAACTGCAGGACTCACTTGCCTCAATTAAGGTCAGTGTTCACAACTCCACCATAAGAAAGAGACTGGGCAAAACGGCCTGCATGGCAGATTTCCAAGACGCAAACCACTGTTAAGCAAAAAGAACATTAGGGCTCATCTCAATTTTGCTAAGAAACATCTCAATGATTGCCAAGACTTTGGGAAAATACCTTGTGGACTGATGAGACAAAAGTTGAACTTTTTGAAGGCAAATGTCCGTTACATCTGGCGTAAAAGGAACACAGCATTTCAGAAAAAGAACATCATACCAAGAGTAAAATATGGTGGTGGTAGTGTGATGGTCTGAGGTTGTTTTGCTGCTTCAGGACCTGGAAGGCTTGCTGTGATAGATGGAACCATGAATTCTACTGTCTACCAAAAAATCCTGAAGGAGAATGTCCGGCCATCTGTTCATCCACTCAAGCTGAAGCGATCTTGGGTGCTGCAACAGGACAATGACCCAAAACACACCAGCAAATCCAACTCTGAATGGCTGAAGAAAAACAAAACGAAGACTTTGGAGTGGCCTAGTCAAAGTCCTGACCTGAATCCAATTGAGATGCTATGGCATGACCTTAAAAAGGCGGTTCATGCTAGAAAACCCTCAAATAAAGCTGAATTACAACAATTCTGCAAAGATGAGTGGGCCAAAATTTCTCCAGAGCGCTGTAAAAGACTCATTGAAAGTTATCGCAAACGCTTGATTGCAGTTATTGCTGCTAAGGGTGGCCCAACCAGTTATTAGGTTCAGGGGACAATTACTTTTTCACACAAGGCCATGTAGGTTTGGATTTTTTTTCTCCCTAAATAATAAAACCATCATTTAAAAACTGCATTTTGTGTTTACTTGTGTTATATTTGACTAATGGTTAAATGTGTTTGATGATCAGAAACATTTTGTGTGACAAACATGCAAAAGAATAAGAAATCAGGAAGGGGGCAAATAGTTTTTCACACCACTGCATATTCAATTGGTTCAGCTACATTAAAACTGTGTTTACTCTCTTCATCTATATCCTGCTGAAAATGAGCCATCCTTACTTATATATGTTTTAATGGATTAGACAAAAACAAATCTTTTGCCAAGTTGGAGATCACAGCTTCTTCAATCACAGACTTTTTCAAACTGAGATTAACACTTTTTATATCAGAAAGTGCTAAGGCAGAACGGGATATGAAATGTAGTTCCTCAACCAGTTAATTTATACATTTTTTTGGAAACATCATATTTGACTTCCAATTTCAAAAAAGAACCTATCTTCTTTTCAAATCATGCTTAGTAAATCGTCTGCCCCAAGTCATCACCTAAAATGCATTCCATGTCAATATAATTTTCAACATAATGCAGACCCAGTCCCTGATCTATCATGGTTGAGGATCTTTATGCTTTCTAAGAACTTCAGCCTTTAAATCATTAATACTGTATGGGTTATGTTTTCTACTCCTGTGTGATTTAAATGTTTCTAAAACATCTGTCATAAAATTACATTTACTGAAACACACATAAAACAGTTTACTGGTTCCTTAGATGTTGACCAACATGAACAAAATACTCAGAATCAGAAGAGAAACTGCTTTCATTACAGACATGACACGTGCAATTTACAAATTCTACAGAACTTAATTAATCTTCTAATAAATGATATCTTGAGAAATGGGTCTGAAGTGTATTTACAATTCTGAAGGAACACAGGCAATTTAATGGAAATTGTTTTCAAAGAACATGGATTAGTATCAAGTGCAATTTAAAATATATAGTTTACCCTTCATAAATTTAAAAACACACAAATATATATTTTTACAGTATTAGGCGTGATTATAATTTGTTTGCATAAAAAATTAAACAAATTACTAAATTAATTTTATATGGGATTTCCAAAACATTTAACTTATCTTTGATTGAATTGATTTGGGAAAAAAAAACTTTGCTCTGTTGTCTTTCATACTGTTGGTTGATTTACAATAGTTTAATTGATCTATTGATTGTTAATTTAGGATTGTATATTTATTAGTTATTACATCTTTTCACTTGGGGCAATCAACCTTTGTTACCTGTCCTATTACACTCACTGAACTATAAGGCTATAGCCTGAAGTTACTCGATTATATTTACCTTTTTTTAAGTTTCTTTGGATAAAAGCGTCTGCCAAGCAAAAAAATGTCAATGTAAATCTTTACAATAATGCCATAATTACATAACCCAGAAGTGGATCTGCTTTGTACGCTAGTATGCAAATTATCCGTTAATACAGACTGCCAGCTGAAATCCACATGAAATGGTATATTAAGAGATAACTTGAAAATGCTAATAGAAAATAATGCATACCTCTTACAAATAACCAAATGTATGTATGTCATGAGTCAGTTAAAATATAAAGCATTAGTTCAGGAATACTTAACTAGTCGTGATATAACTTATAGCCATCTTTAAGTCAGCCATTTTCTAACTTGCGATGATGGTTTTGTAGCATTGTAAATTTGCTATTCTAAAACTGTGTCGCCCTTTCCCCCAAAAATTACTTTATTTATTTAATATTGATACTGGATATGATGTATACACACACATATACAGAGTAATCTGTATTTTGAAAAGTACACCAAATGAAAGAACTTTGATAAAGACTTTTTAAACTTACACAAGCATCTACACGACTATTTGAATATTTTGGATAATTAATTGCTCTATCTAGTTTATTAATCCAGTTACAAATTGTGCAAACTTTGATTATTGCAAAACCACAAAGTGCTTGCAAAATGGCATTTGGCATGGTGGGAAAAAAGTAAAAAAGACATACTCATTAGGTTTTGATTATGAGGAGACCAATGGAAAGTTAATTGTCATAAATACCATAATTATACACTTTTAGGATACAACTCAATTAGTTCTTTAAGAGAGGTATGGACACATCAACAACAGTACTTAACCTATTAAAAGCCTGCGACTAAGCCCCAGTACATAAACATCTTAAAATGCTCACATTGTCGATACTTATATTAAAATGTAAAAATACTGATGTCTTAACAAACTGCGCACATTAAAAAAAAAAAACTGATATGAAATGTAAATTATTAACCTCTTACCAAGCTCGAGAAATGTTTTGAAAAGAAAATGGCTTCTGTCACCAAAGACCCGCCACTTCTATGAACATGAATCAAATGTTCAATGTTCACAAATTAGAAGTTGGTCAGTAAGCATGAGCAAAACAAAAAGGTGCACCTCTCCCAGAATCATGTTTAACTGGATTTAAACAAAATTTTAGAAGACTCAATGTAATAATTAATATAAAGGTGAAGGTCAGTGTAATTTTTTGGGTACACTATTTAATATAAGTAAATTTATGATTACACATATTTTACGTAAAATAAACTCATCTATATGAGTCAAATCAGTTAGAACAAAAATGACTTTTTTTCAGTGGAGGGCAAACAAAGTTAAATGTCACTTCTGCCAGAAGTAAACAGAAACAAAAGGTTTCAAAACAGGATGGGTATAAAACTTATAAATGTCTCTCTGTCTAACTACGGTATATTTTAAGCATTAATATCTATGGTACAGCTCTTTGTGCTGACTGAACCATGGGAAGGACAGAAACATTCCACTAGACTTAAATGCAATTAAGATTAGATGGGATACAATTTCGGACATCTGATAATATGGATGCTGCATTCCGTTAAAGTTAATACAGCTGTATCTATCTTTATTTTTATTCATTGCCTTATAATCAACAAGTTATGTTGCCACTCTCTAAAACTGGATGAGGCATTGGCCAGATTTCTGGCTGGATAAAGCTACACTCTCTATTCAAAAGCAGCACCTACAATATTTTTGTAAGAATGCAGTACGAACTCGATATGCAATTCCAGGTTTTGCCAAAAATGGAATATGGATTTAGAGAACACTAGGACAAATATAATTTAAAAAACAATTTGGTCAGTCATACAAATACACAACACACACCCTGAAAACATAACTTTACGGTATGGCTAAACGTAAAAGATGTTTAATCACCTCAAACAACAAGGCAAACTAAAAGCACCACAACATTCTACATCACCTATAAGTTCAGTTAGTTTATGCAGATCATATAATTTTAGCATTAACAAAAAAGCTTGACCCGATTTTCATTTTAAATTTCAAAGTGTTTGACTGATACAATTTGAAATGTAAAATAAGCAGGTACTTCTTAGGCAGGTAAGGAGATGAAAGAACACAATTCAAATGTGGCAGCCAAGCACGTCAGATCATTTCTGACTCAATACTGTTAGAGGCACTGCCTGTAGAACTGCTGATGTGTGGCCCATCTCCACAAAGAGCAGCTGTTAATCTCAAAGAAATGTGATGATCATTTTATCTTACTGCTGCACACATATACATTGTTAAAAAAGAAAAATGCTACAAATAAATACATTACAGTCCGTTTATTAATTTCAGTTCAATGTAGCACTCTTCCCTGAAGAAAGGTTTGAAGTAGCATGATGAAAGCAGCAGTGCGAGTCAAAATCAAATTGTAATTTTGTTTGAATTTAATAAGTTACTACTCAGAAACTCTTATGTGAAACTTTCAATAAACACTTAGTTGCTAAATAATATCCGGGTTTACTCAAGCCATTCTAACATACAACAGCAGATGGTGTGATCAACTGCCCTCATCTCTTCTTTACCATTTTGCCTTAATAAAACATACCACTGGGACAGTGTGACTGTGAAAATAACTAAAATTATGGGAAATTACTACTTACCAAAAAAAAAGAAATTTGTACCAATTTGAGAGACACAGGTGTGTTTAATGCATATTTATATAATACTGCAAGCATAAAACTGATGTATGTACAGTACCTGCTAGATCAAACCACAAAAATGCAGGTTTGCACAAAAAGGACAAAAATGCCAAAATCTCTAGTAATTTCTGACAGAAAAGTTGGTCAAATGTAATTAAACATATAAAATATTACAAAATTTATAGCACAGAAAATTTAAAAGAAGCAAAGATAATGTGACTTTGTGGTTATTATTTACATAAATCAGGAAGACCAAAAAGATTTTCAAAAATGAAGATCTACTTAGTAATTACACTGAGTTTAAATGAAAGCTGGGGATTCTTTACCATACAACCATACCTAATTAATGGCCACAAATTTGTACTCTGTAGATCTTCTACAACAGACGTGAGCTCCATTACTTGCGGTTTGTCAATACAGCCAACCTGAAAATCATCACCTCCTCCCAACTAGTGAACAGACCTCCTTACTTAGTTACCCCGTACTTATAAATCTTGACGGGGCGAATTCCAACCACCTCTGAAAACGTATTACAAATCTGTATTTCCAAAGAAATGTGATCATCATTTTATCTTACTGCACGCACTACACTGTTAACAAATGCTACAAATAAATACATTTCAGTCTGTTCATTCATTTCAGTTCAATAAAGTGCTCTTTTCAGAAGAAAGGTTTAAAGTAGTATGCCAAAAGAAGCAGTGAGGTAAAATCAAATTGCAATTTTGTATGGATGTAACTAGCTATTACTCAAATTCGTTTTATGGGTAACCGTCGATGAACACTTACAGCGGTTTCTAAATAATGTTCAAGTTTACTCAATCCTTTCTAACATACAATGGCAGATAGGCGTGTGGCCCCACTTTCTGATCAGCTGCCCTCCTCTCTTCTTTACCATTTTGCCCTGATAAAGCATACCAACTGGGAAAGTAAATGGCGATAAAGTTGCAAGAGGGGGCATCTCAAAGAGTTGTCGTTTAACACCTTGTGTGTATTACGAGAAGGTAAAGCATATAACTGACAATTCAAATTTTGACTGATAAATATATATAGCATTGCAGTACTATTTAAGGAAAATAATTAATTACTTGTTCTATGCAAAATCTGTAGGGTTAACCCTGCTCATAAATATGGCAATATGAAAGTACCCAATAGTAATTTGTATCTTTATAACATAAATAAATCGCACATAGCAAAAACAATAATTAGGAATAGTTCCGCTAGTATGAAACGGCATTTAATACGACACCCTGGCAAATAGGTCATTTTTTAAAATTGCCATTAGTGGTGTGTAACAACGGAATGAGGCAGCCCTCGTATAAAAACCGCGTCAATTTAAAGTCGCGTTTACTCAACAGCCGCCCCTTTTTGCACGTCTCCTAATTGTGAAATAATCGATAGTCAACACCAAATAAACACTTAAGGCCAAGTGCGCGCCGCGTCGCTCCTTCCGTTCTCCTGTTTAAATTTAATTCTTCGTTAGTTGAGACGCCCGCCACCTTCTTGTGTTGTTAACAGCGGTTAGGCGGGACTCGAATGGAGGTGCACGAGTAGGGCACGACATGGAGTATTTTAAAAATGCCAGGAGCGGCCGAACTGCTCGCCTTACAGACCGTCGGCTGCTTCTTAAGTGCCCGCTGCTCACCTGCGTTTTGTCGCAACCGCAAGCCGCCGTGGTGCAGGCGGCGGCCTCGATTTCTATCCTCTCCCCGCGATGAGGACGCGGCGTCTGGCCCGGGTGCGAAGCAGAGCAGAGAGATGATTAAATCGGGCCGTCGCCGCAACAACAGTCTGGCACTCCTGGGGGGGGACACGTTACTCAAAATCGTGCGCGTAATGAGTGAAATGCTCATGTTTTGTTTTTTTTAAATCGTTGCCAGACGTGCAAATGGTCCCTCGGAAAACTGCTCCGCAAATCTGTTTACATACCTGTTAAACCACGTTCAGATGCCATAACGTATATATTTAAACCGTAATAATATAAGCATATATGATCTCTGCGCGGGGATTTCCCGTTATTACATTATATGCACAAACAGATTGCGTGCCTTGGACTACACGCTGGATGCCTCCGGGGAAGGAAAATTGTATAATATCGGATTGCAGGTGGGGATTTTTTCACATCTGCTTCTCTAGATTCACGTTAAACCGAAGTGACAAGGCGTTCCCCATCATAGGTTGACCTTCAAATTGAATACTCACCCTGCCCTGGTCACTGTATGCAAGTCCGAATCACCCACAACACGATCACATCCGAAACGCTGGCTCTTTAGCGAGCTCCGACTGCGGCATCCCCAGGCCCAAATGATAACAGGAAAGACAGCCCAGGAGTATCTCCAGCTTTCGAATCGTCTTCGGTTTAATGTGAATTTTCTACAAACCCCGAGTACAAACAAAACGACTAAAATAATAACGCGTACTGCCTTATACTTTGTAAGCCGCAAGGGCGATAATGATCGAAGTAAGTGCTAATTAAAGACACTGTCCCATGATTCGTTTTCGATCAGATGACCTAAAATATATATAAATCCATGCAATAGCCTTTTATGCTCTAATTGTCAAACTGAATCTTTGTATTTTCATTTTACGGCTGCGTCTTTTTCTGTTTTACTCATCCGTATATTGGGAATTTGTTATCCGCCTCGGCCCCCCTTGCTTACTTGCATTTAATTCGTAATCTTGACTTCATAGTAACAAGAATTGTGTGCGTCAAATATCAGGTGGCGGAGATCGGTCTGCATTAGATAAACAGAGCAAAATTCCGAACACACATTTTTGGACGCTTCGTGTTAATTAGAAATGCATTTTGGAATGTTGCTGACAGTAAAATAATTCTACGGATGTTCAAAAATAGACGGTTTCAGTGTTGACCGATAAATAACGCATTTATCTTGTTTTAACGCATTCATAATCTTTTATAAGTGCATAACGAATGCAAACCATTTATTCTATTTTATTTCGCCGCACCGATTAACCCCGTCAAATCGAAAGCGTTGATAAACAACGGTACTTGACAATTATTTTATAAAATTCCTAATGACCACATTAAATTGAACATTGAGTGGCTTTTGTTTATTCCAGTAATAACGCTTAAAATTAATTCTCTTGAACGATGTTTTCAAAATGTATGCAGCAAGAAATATGTACACCTACTCATGTATTTATTTTTCTTTAGTGTTTATTTCATATTATTAATATTAATTTGTTATGTGTTACACTTGTGCATTATCCGTTTTTAATATTTGTATTGTACGTAAACATTTTATAGGTTTTTCCTATAGTTTTATGTATGCATTGTATTTTACATATGTGGATATATTCATATGAATTAAATATCTATTTTAATATACGCTTGAAAATAATGCAAAGCAAAAAAAAAGTGTGCATCCTGAACCGTCGTTTTATTTGCAGAAGTATGCGTTGGAAGTTGATTAAACAATGTGAAATTAAGAAACGCAAAAGTTTATTACATATTAATTTATATATGCACATAATTATATATGTGTAGTTTCAAACGTTATCATCTGGAAGAAGCTTTCCACTTTAATCGAAGGAGCAAAACAAAATACCCTTAAATCGTTGCAAAACCAGGAAATTTTGCATTTTAAATAAATAACGGAAAAAAAAAACTTTACAAAAAAAGGCCCGGATAAGGTGAAAAGTAGCCCGATGTCCGATTTGTGTGTATTTCCCGTTTTGTGCGTTGCTGGTCTTGGTTTAATGGTGATTTATTTAAAACTAAATTTCACTCGGAGTAAAATACCTAATGACAGAAAAAAGCCGTCAAAGTCGGCATATCACAAATTTACAGCGGTGACGTTATTTACGATGACTGTATTAATTTTATTTAAATACGGTTAACTAACTTAGAGCTTTAAAAAAGGAGCCGTTCACTCGCGTTAAATTTCGCAATATTTGGGGATGATTTCACTTCCAACTTGCTTTATCGTTTCGATAACGTTCCATTGATTTTAAGAAAAATATGATGTCGATGATTACTGAACTGCGCTTTTTTTAACAAATAAACTGCACGTGCCCCCTGCTGTGTGTATGTGAGAGCAATAAGTGACACACTTACTGACTGAATTATCCAAAATACCTACCTTTTCTGCATTAAACTTTGGAATCAGATCAGAAAGTCAATTATATGATAGAACGACATATTGAATCAAGAAAATAGTTGTTTTATCTTGGGTTGATAGATATTTCATTTTATAAACGCCGTTCTAAAACCTGTTACACGTTCATTGTGCCATATATATGAAGAGATCATATTTAATTCGGTTCTGTTTATTCCTATGCAGCACAATAAAACCTAAACGAAACACAGTTATGTTATTAGTCAGAAGGCAATGAGAGATGAACTTGCACCTCCAAAATCATAATTTCACACTCCCATCATAAGTATTTAATTAGTTGGCAATTGCTGTATATACAAGAAGCCATATTCTGTTACTGTATTCCATTTAAAATACCATTCAGTGAATATATTAAATCTCTGTTTTTAATGTGTTGTTCATAGGAGGAAACATTTAACCAATAGTAAAACCACAAAGGCCGCATAATTTTGCTATTAATTTTTACAGTGTGCCCTGTCCTTAATAAAAAGGCAAAATTGTCTCCAGTTAATAATATTGAAATTAGCCCTTTTCAGGATTAATAAATCATATTTTGTTAATTTGCATTGACCTCTTTTCTGTACTACCAGCTACTACTACAGTGCGCTGCTTCTTAATTCCAATACCAGAGAAGCAAAATGAGCAGTATTAAATTAAGTTATTTTAAAAGTTTTATCATATATAGACGTTAAGCTGTTCATTTAACACTTTTGCTGTTACTTACTACAGATTCTACAACTATATCCCTCTGTATTACTTCAGAAAAAGTGAGTCCTTAAGAGTGGCACATGCAGGTAGACTTAAACTACTGGTAGACTTAAACTTGACTCGTTCCACAAACCTTCATATACTGCATATTTTTATCTTGCAGAGTCCTAGGTACTTGAGTTTAAAGACTCCATTTAAAAAGACAATGTTTTAATGAAGCCACAAAGACAGCTTTTTGATTATTTTATGAAAAAATATTTATAATTACATTTTTATGCTACTTAGTTACTACATTACATATACAAGACAAAGACTGAGGTACAATTGAAAAATAAAGAATAAAAAGTTATGCATGCTTTATATCTATCTTCTAATTACAGTTTCATAATACATAATTAATCATTATGCAAAATTAATAAAAAGTGTGGCGCTAACAAATGAGAAAATGATAGACATCAATTTCATCTTAGTTAGTCGTTTATCTATAGCTTTGCTAGGGAGGTCACCCACTTTATCATGAGCAAATCTTTGGAGATCATTGAGAGAAACCAAAAGTATTGCAAAGAGCTAATAGTTAATAATAAAATGTTGGCAGTGCAAGGAGATTCAGTGGTCGTGCAGTAATATAACTTAAATCAAGTACTATATTCACTTAATGAATAAGCAGAATTCTTTTGTGTTTACCATAAAATTAATACATTGGTTTCATAATACTGTACTGTATTAAAGAGAGTTTTTTGTTTCTGCTATACATGGGTTTATAGTAATATGCATAACATGGATCAGCATAAATTGTAGAGGGCTCTTAGACAATTGCTGAATTATTGGCATCAGCTAAATGAGTGTACACAAGCTCTATGAAGATGCTTATTAAGAGCAAAACAAAGCAGTTAATGGAGAATGTAAGCCACCCACTTCATGTGAGTTTTTGTAAATAGAGAAGAGGAGGGGTGGCCACTGTTTTCTCTAGTGTAGGCTTCACATGTGAGGCACAAACAGTTACTGTGGTAATGGCTATTTGGTTATAACAATTTGGCAATAAGAACAAGTAGTTATCCCTGTTTAAGTTTTGCATTTTACAGAGGGATTCGATTACTTTATGGTGCAGAACTTTACTCTTTCCCTACTAAGCTTTCCTGTTTTAATTCTTCTCCATATTAAATGAAGATGTGATGATGGCAAGTATGCAAATGTAACTCTTGCGCCACAGTAAAAGGAGTGTTTGGCATGCCACAGTGGCCCAGTAACCCCATACTCTTGTAGCACCATCCACACTATACCACAGAGTATGCCTTGATAAGCTTTTCCAAATCAACAGAATACATGTTGACAGGACTAGAAAACTGCCATGACCCATGAAATACTTGTCTTTCTGAAATTCTGGGAGCAAAGGAAGAATCCTTGGGAAGGGAATTAAATAATACAGATGGTTTAGAGCCTGTTCTTCGTTCTTTCTCTGAAAAAAACCTAAGTCACATTCCTGAATGGCTCCAAGAAGGCATCCAAGTTTAACCCAAACCCACAAAGAGTCAAAGAGGGAACTTAAAATGTCTCTTCTAGTTACAGCCCTCTTCATGGACATGTAAATGCAGAGGCATGAAAAAGTATGACAATTTGTTGTCATCTGCCAAAAACACACAGGGTGACTCTGAATACTCTACAAGGGTAACTAAAACTGTGATAAAAGGAAAGTCAGCCATTACTGGGCTGAATGTTTCCTTGATTGATAGCTCAAGTGTTTCCTTTTCATTCCAAGTACTAACCTCAGTAGGTGCTTCATGTAATGCTTCATTATACAGGCACAGATTGACTCTGTTGATTATCTAAAGAGAATACAAGGTGTAGAGTTGAAAAGGCATGGAAGATGAGAAAATCTGCTTACTGTCAATAAATGGCAGCTGATTTAAAAAAAACCTTGGCAATTGTTCATTTACTGTAGGTTTTCGGTCTTTATGCTGCCAAGAACTGTTGATCTATTCATTTGAATACAAGCCAGAGAAGTAACTAGCTTTCCAAATGAGAATTTGTATGTTAAAGTGCCTACAGGGAACTCCACCTACGGTTGCACTAACTCATGTTAATGTGCCATAAGAGCTGAAAAGTCTCCAAAGAATGGATTTACTTAGCAAAAATCTAAAAAGGGGGGGGGGGGTGTGATACTGATTCTCCCACCTTCCTTTCCCCTCTCTGAAATTCCACTGTATCCTATTGCTTTCGACAGACCCTCAGATTGTTGTGGTAACGTTTGGACTGTCATTTACTTTTGCCCTGGGATACCCCTTCCTGTTCAAAATGGGTCAGACCTGCTTTTATCTTACTTACAACGTATTACCTCCTGTCTGCCATTCATGCTCATCCTCTCTCTGATGCTCTTAGAAGGTTCCATGCTGTAGAAATATTTGCACAAATGTCAGTTACTACCTTTAGGTAATCCTTGTCTACTCGCACTAGTATGTGTAGGTGCTTTCCAGCTTTCAATACAGATTTCCGGTGCTGTTTATGACAAATGGATGACCAATTCCATGACTTGTACCATTGTCTTGACCTGTTCAAGTTAACAATCTGCTGCTGACAGCACTCTGTCAGTTAAGGAGTCCGTGGGGTTATGAGCTGGCTAAAAGAAGAAATGTTCCTTCCTGAAGCAGAAATAAATGGACAAGTCAGGTTCCTGTAAACAGTCGATCCCAGCCATTTCTATAGACAGGCACTACTTGGATTACAGTGTGGCAAAGTACATTCAGTACTCACATTTTGCCATTGAAGCACTAAATTCAGATTCTGGTGTTAGGACCCATGTGCTGAAAATCCTGGATGATATTGCTAATTTTCACCATGTTTAAACCTTATGCCCATCAAAACAGAAGATTCTTGGTATTTCAAAGTTAGAAAAAAAGACAAATGTTAATTAGGCCATCTATTATATTTGCAGTTTTTTCAAATATTTCTAATTGAAGGTCACATTTTGTACCTCCACTGATTGCCAAGAAACATAATTGTATTTATTTTAAATAATAAATCAACAAATTCCTTTGATGTCATGCAGAGTCGTCTAGTCGACGACTAGATTCTTTTGAACCTATAATTCTCCTCTTAGCTTTAGATGCACACCAGTTTCTTTCACCCATATTAACAGTGCTCACATATGTTACAAATCCAAAGAACTAGAGGGAATTCCTGTACTGCCATGTATATTATGTATAGGGTACAGTGTTAGTGAAGTGTAGACAACAGATTACACCCATCAAACCCAAAGTTACAATAGGAAAAGAAAACAGACCACCTAATATGATGAGAAGTACAAACCAATAAGCTCTAAAATTAAAATACAACCAACTGGGGTGCTTCATTTTCTGCTTAAAGGCTTGTCTTTTTCTTGTAGTAAGGTTTTGTAGGGGACAGGCTTGCAAACATATGTTGAGAAATGTGTAAGGCCCCCTGATTAGTCAGATCTTGCCTACTTTGAATAGAACTGATGTGATTTTTCAAGCAATGAAATAAAGGTTATGTGAAAGCTATGGATGTTGTTGCTGTCAGCACTGCTACCTCATAGATGGAGACCTCCTGATTTAAGTACAAACAGCTGCTTACCATTCCATAATTTTTAAAAGTCATAGGAACAGCCTCTTAGTGTTCTATTCCTGCACTAAAATCTAAATTCAAATAACAAAAGGATACCATTGAAAGTTTTCACACATTTGAATCCAGGAAAATTGATCACTAAATACTTTATCACACCTTGCAAACAGCACAAAATCTCAACAAATTGTTTTTAGATCAGTTTTGGCAGAGGAGCAATAATACTTGGCAGGTTTGTACCATTCCTTTAAATGAAGCAGTTAGATTTACTCTAGAAAAAGAAATGTGACACATTAAATAGTATTAGTTGTTTCCCAGTGTGTTATGTTGCCAAAAAATAAACAATCTTTCTAATTCAGTTATAAATTTGTCTGTATCTCCTGCAACAGTTGTTAGCAAAGTAAAGCTTTTGAAACATTTTATAGTTGCTTACATCCCTATGTCTTACAATTAGCTTCTTAGGCTCTCAAGTAAACTCCTTCTTCTGCCAAGAGGTTGAAACAGCTAGTCACAGGGGGAAAAAGGATAAAGGGTCAGAAGATGGATTGTAAGAAAAGAATTGAACGTAGTCAAAACCAGGTAAACAAGCCTATGAAATGTATAAGCCCACAAGACAAAAATCAATGTTGGGACAAAGTCGTAAGTTTGAAGCCAGAAATTTGAAACCTGAAAAAAAAATTAAATGCAATCACCAGCTTAAATATTGTTGCACCTGTGGCATCACTCAGTGTGACTTCCAGGTCCCGTTACCTAGCAACCACAGTCACATTCGTGCACAAAATGGTGACGCCTGTAACAACAAAAAAAAACAAAAAAAAAACGGAGCAGCTGTAAAATAAAAATAAACAATAATTAATTTATATTGTGCCAAGGCACTAGTTCATAACAAAAATAACTGAATAATTGCAATCCTCATATTCAGAAATACAGAATGATATGAGAAAAATGTACTGATATCAGGAAAATGTATTCAGTCAAGAATTTACAATATTCCTGCATGGTTTATGTATCATTCTACAGAGACTTGTACTAATCCTACAGCTCATCCTAAGTGATTTAACAACCTGGGTTGTTCATATTTTATTTGTATGTTGTTTATTGCATATTGCTATGTATGTTTTTATTATTTTTTTATTTTATTTTTTTTATATATTGTGTTCTGTTTATATATTTGTAAAGGTGTCTTGTTCTTTATATGCTGAAGGTAGGAGAGACATGGCTTCCTGACACAGCAGCTTGAGAAGCCCACTGACACTATTTAAGGGACAGTAGCCTCTCAAAGTATTGCTTTGGCATTGTTTTTCCTAATGTTTCTTTGTGTCAGATTGATTCTTTTGATTTTTTATAAATTTGGGTGTTTTATCTGATTTATGGACTTTCTGGCTTTGATTAAGGTGCTGTTTTTGGAATTTTGGAATTAGTTTTCCAAGCTTTAGGTTTTACCTTTTGTAAAGAAACCTTTTTATATTGAGCACTCAGTTTTGCTTTTGGTTTTGTTTTCTTTTTTTGTAATAAATCCTTGGTTGTTTAAAGAATCTTTTTTTTTGTGGGCCAGATACTTTTTTTCACTGTTTCCTTTCTTCTATTCTGACTTTAAAAGGTTTTTCCTCACTATTGGGCCTTTGCAGGGTATAAGCCTGCATCTTGAGTTAGGGGCTTGGTTGATTTGGATTGGGAGGATTATACTTATGGCATAGACCTATGTGGGCATATAGATATGACTTTCGTTTTTGAGACCTACCACCATTTTTAGTTTTGTTAACAGGAATAGATTGCAACAATTGGTTTGTATAAAATTTTGATTAATTAAAAAAAATATAAAACTATTGAACATGATCATGGGTGTTCTTTCTTTAGCCAATCCGTAGGAATTGATTTAGGGCATCCTGGAATGGTTTAGCAATGGTAAACTCGACATGGTGGCAAAAATTTAGAATGGCTCTTTGATACAGGTGAGTGGGGGCAGGAAAACACTATCACCCAGAAAATGTCACTACTTAAGTCAGTAGTCGTGGTTGATTGTGCTCCATGGATAATTCAGTGTTGTATTTGCCTGATCTGTTAGGTGCATATTTTGTTGTTTTTTCCTGTAGGCATGTTTAGATGTCATTATAGTGTTGATGGTAACCATTTCTGTATGGCTGGTGCTGGAAATACAATCCAATCCGATTTATTTTTGTATAGCCCATTTTCCTGAGAAAATGCACACAGAGATGGACAGAAACAAACGTCATGCAGATACTGACCAGATTCTGAGACAGTAGTGTTGACCCCTATGACACCACCCCCTTAACATGCTGTATATTGTTTTTCTTTTAAGTGAGTTTCCTTAATATTTTTGTTCCTGAGATAATAAATTACATACGTGACATTCTCCCACCCACATAATCTAATTCAGGGTTGTGGGAAATTGGAGGCTATCCCAGGAACACTTACCACTGCGCTACCATGCTGCTGAGATAAATGTGAAACTGTGAACTGAATTCCAAAATACTGACTATACAGAAATATATAGATAGGATCACATTTGAATTTTCTCCCGATATCTGAATGCTTTTTCAAAAGGCACTCTAGTGTGATGTACTGGCACCCAGTCAAGAGTTAATTCATTCCTCGTGTCCAGTTCTGCTGTGAATCTCATGAGTGTGACTTGGACAAAGCGGGTACAGATAATAAATGAATGAACAGCTACATATGGCCAAAAAAAGCCAGTGCTGAGCCTGTTTTCACCATATCTGTGTGGCTTTTTTGTAGATATTCCAGTATTCTCCCTGATTCCAAAAACATTCACGCTAGATCCCTTGACAACTTTACATTGGTCTGGAATAAGTGAATGTGGATGCTGGAGTGTGTGTATGTGTGTGTGTATGTGTGTGTCTTGGCAACCCTTTGAGCGCTGGCTCCGGCCTTGTACTTCAATGTTGTTTGAGCAGGCATTCTGTAAAAGTAAGAGGATTCAAATTTGATATCTGGTATCAGCCTACATATACAGAAACAGTTGCAGAGCCACTGATCTGAAACTGACACTTGTGTCTAAGAAGCTTTGAAGTATTTTAGTTTTGGAGTGCAATGTCAAGGCTTGTACATATTAGGCATTTGTGAAAAAATACAGTTTCAATTCAGAAGCACTATCAGGGGCACAAGTTCTTGTCAACTGATTTATATTCCTAATTTCCTTGGGGACAAGAAGTTCATTAAATGCATCAGTGACCTGGTAAAAATGGATGAAAAGCACAGCTTTCTGTTATTAAGGATGAGCTCAAAGTGTCAGAGAATCTTTTTTTTTCCTTTCCCCTCTGGATAATGAGGTTTTGAAATTTTACAATAACAGAATATTTTAATATTTTTATTGCATATTTAAAATAATAGCCTAATAATAATTGAAAGGAGTAACAAAGGGAGATAAATCAAAACATTCAAATAAAGGTTTTTAAGAAGGCAAAGAACTAGCAAAAACATCAGCTGTGGCAGAAGATTTATGGAGCATCATCATTATTAAAATTGCAATGTAACCATCCTCTGTGTTGCAAAGGTCTAAACGAAAATGACACAGTAAAATTCCATTAAGGGGGCTGCTTGGGCTGGCATTATTTATGAAGTCTCACATGCACAGTAGAGTTGACTCGGGGTAATGGGTCAGTCTTCAGTCTTCTGGTGAACTGAGAAACTAACATTTCTCTTTATGTAGTGAACATCATCCCAAGGCACTCTAGTAGTACAGGGCTTAATAAAATTATTTACATGTTTATTTAGTCATTGCAGGCAGGTTGAATGAGTTATCAAGTGCTGCACAGCGAGTCAGTGGTGGTTATATGACCAGCAACCTGATCATCTACATCATAGCATTTTAACTACAATGCCATAAGCAATCCTAAGCCCCATTCTGGTCACCGAGATTTTTCTGATGACCCATGGCCTCACCCACACCAGCTCTCTGCTAAGTTCAAATTAACAACATGCTTATACAATTTAACATTGGGGGATAAAATACAGAATGAATAGAAATGTTTAAATATTGACATCTTCCTCCTTAAAACCCTCACAGCGTGAGCTGTTTGCTAAAGGATGATGGACACCCAATAGATGAGAACAGTTTCTAGATCATTTCTAGGAAGCTCATTTCTTTTCAAGGATGCCAGTGTGGGCAAAAATGAGCAAGAGGGGTGATGGAACATTAACAATTTGGCGAAATATATCATGTTCCTCAAATGACACTAATGTTTGTAAGACAAAAAAATGAAATATAAGACTATGTTCAAGCTGGAGTAAGGCAGCCATCTATAAAACTAAAGTATCTACTGTAAATAAATAACAAAGCTGGTCATTTTATTGTTCTTTCCATCTCTGCGTGAGTGTTCAGTCACTTTGAATCATCCCTGTGTGACTGATCAAGGGCATATCGTGAACTAGTTCACCTTCCAGGATTGGTTCCTATGTTGGATCTGTTATATTGGACTAAGTAAAAATGAATAGATGGGCAGATTTTTTTACTGGATGGTGAATTGTGTTTGCCTTGGGCTGAATCTTGTTTGGCTCGCATTTCTTTATATACAGTACACTTTGATATGTCCACACAATGAGATCAGCGTTCCTGATTTACTGTACACGTTCAATACTTGCTTTGCACTGTTATAAAACAGTGCAAGTGTTATAAGACATATGAAAAAGATTGGGAACTCCTCTCAGCCTGCATAATAATTTACTCTACTTTCAACAAAAAAGATAACAGTGGTATGTCTTTCATTTCCTAGGAACATCTGAGTACTGAGGTGTTTTCAGGACAAAGATTTTTTGTGAAGCAGTATTTATTTGTATGAAATTAAATCAAATGTGAAAAACTGGCTGTGCAGAAGTATGGGTCCCCTTGTCATTTTGCTAATTTGAATGCAAGTAACTGCTCAATACTGATTACTTGCAACACCAAATTGGTTGGATTAGCTCGTTAAGCCTTGAACTTCATAGACAGGTGTGTCCAATCATGAGAAAAGGTATTTAAGGTGGTCAATTGCAAGTTGTGCTTCCCTTTGACTCTCCTCTGAAGAGTGACAGCATGAGATCCTCAAAGCAACTCTCAAAAGATCTGAATATAATGATTGCTCAGTATCATGGTTCAGGGGAAGGCTACAAAAAGCTATCTCAGAGGTTTAAACTACCAATTTCAACTGTAAGGAATGTAATCAGGAAATGGAAAGCCACAGGCACAGTTGCTGTTAAACCAACTCAGGTCTGGCAGGCCAAGAAAAATACAGGAGCGGCATATGTGCAGGATTGTGAGAATGGTTACAGACAACCCACAGATCACCTCCAAAGACCTGCAAGAACATCTTAGTGCAGATGGTGTATCTATACATCATTCTACAATTCAGCACAATTTGCACCAAGAACATCTGTATGGCAGGGTGATGAGAAAGAAGCCCTTTCTGCACTCACGCCACAAATAGAGTCGCTTGTTGTATGCAAATGCTCATTTAGACAAGCCAGGTTCATTTTGGAATAAAGTGCTTTGGACTGATAAGAAAAAAATTGAGTTATTTGGTCATAACTAAAAGTGCTTTGCATGGCAGAAGTAGAACACCACATTCCAAGAAAAACACCTGCTACCTACTGTCAAATTTGATAGAGGATCCATCATGCTGTGGGGCTGTGTGGCTAGTTCAGGGACTGGGGCCCTTGTTAAAGTCTAGGGTCAGATGAATTCAACCAAATATCAACAAATTCTTCAGGATAATGTTCAAGCATCAGTCAAAAAGTTGAAGTTACGCAGGGGTTGGATATTCCAACAAGACAATGACCCAAAACACAGTTCAAAATCTACAAAGGCATTCATGCAGAGGGAGATGTACAATGTTCTGGAATGGCCGTCACAGTCTCCTGACTTGAATATCATCAAAAATCTATGGGATGATTGGAAGCAGCTCGGCAGCCATCAAATTTAACTGAACTGGAGAGATTTTGTATGGAAGAATGGTCAAAAATACCTCCATCCAGAATCCAGACACTCATCAAAGGCTATAGGAGGCATCTAGAGGCTGTTATATTTGCAAAAGGAGGCTCAACTAAGTATTAATGTAATATCTCTGTTAGGGTGCCCACATTTATGCATCTGTCTAATTTTATTATGATGCATATTGTATATTTACTGTTAATCCAATAAACTTAATGTCACTGCTGAAATACTACTGTTTCCATAAGGCATGTCATATAATAAAAGGAAGTTGCTACTTTGAAAGCTCAGCCAATGATAAACAAAAATCAGAAGAATTAAGAGGGGTTCCCAAACCTTTTCATATGACTGTATGAGCTTGTAACTTAAGAATGATAACAACTTGAGATGGTGTGCACAATAAGTTGGTTCACTGCTGGACTTGAGTTTGGAAGAATGCTGGGAAGCTGGCCCAATTCATATAAAAGCAAAAACCTTTGTTGTTTAGATGTGTTTTTTGTAAGCAAGGTCGAAAACTTTATACAGTAAACAATAACGACAAACATAATGTTAGTTAACTGGAACAGAAAATATGAAAGAATGGTCTAAAACAAATCAAAGGAGTCAAAATTAAGAAGTCAATATATAGTAGAAAACCAATTATTACAGATAAAAATGTGAGGTTAGAAAGGAGAAGCAACATTTCTGGCTATTAAAAGCATGAAAGCAAAGTTGTTTTAAAGAGTTAAAGCTTTAACACTAATCAAAGTGTGTTGCTGTTTTAAATATTGTTTACATGGTAACCAAGTCACAACAGCACTCTCAAATACTATGACAGGCATCAAGCGTAGCTCCACAGCCATGAAAATGAAGCCCAAAATGGCACCAAAACTGATGTCACAAAAATGATAAGAAATAACCAATAAAAACAGATTCATATAATTGAAAATAAACAAAAATGATTCCTGATAGCCTATAAATAAGATCCAACATAATGGATGCCTCTGTAAATGTGGCCAAATGTCTTTCTTGCCCTGAAGGAGACAAGTGTAAGCCTCAGAGATCTGAACTTTTGTTTATAAAACTTAAATATATTTGCATACGACAAAATATAAAAAAATGTGTATGCCCAAAAAAAGTACACAATTTCTTCTTTATTAATCACAGTCATTCTATAAATGTGAGTACTTAGAGGACTTCAAACCCCGCCAGATTCCCATGCTGAAATAACCACATATGGAATGTGCTAGTCAGCCGCATACATATGCAGTCATAATGCACCCTTCATTTGGTGTTTGAGCAACCCGACACTTGACATATCCACGTCTCGCCACCTGCAATTGAGAACAGAAGTTCTATGGTGTGCTCATCATGGCATTGTAGCACCTCTCCTCTGTGCTCTGGTATCTGGGAAAGGCTGGAGACTCCGTGAAAGAAAACAGGGAGTGAGCCATCCAAAAATTTTCACAAGCCAGGTCAGGCCTCCTATGGCTGCCTGGATTAGGCCTCAATACAAAGGGGTTAAACTCTTAACCCCACAGCCCCACTTCAGGCCCTAAAGGCCTAAAAGAGATTGAAGTCTCAAAGTAACTTCAATGTCCGGAATATCTAAGTGCCTTCCAAGAGAAGAAAAAATAATAAAACTTTGGTTTGGAAAGACAGACTATGAAATAAATCTTTATAAAAATAAAATGCATTTAGAAAATATCAAAAAAGGCAGATAAAGCTCAACAGACCAAACAGAATCATTGAGGGGGGTTGCCTAAAAGGCTTTCCATAGTGAACAAGTCTCAAAAAACACTATCCAGAAATCAGACTCCTTAGACAGAGCAAAACATAATCAGAAAATCAGAAAATGAAACCAAGAACTATAATACTTACAAATCCATCTCTCAGCCAAATTTTAGAAACCTGCCCCCTGATCTTGTTAAGACCAGGTCATACGACATGACTTTTCGAGCAATTTATAGCTGCAGATTTCACTTCTGGGGAACAGGAACAGAAGGGGCCACCAAGGGGTACTCTCATAATCTGGCCACCCTGCAACTGAAGAGGCCAAGTGCTACACTGAGCTTGAAGTCACGTGGTGAGTTAAGCAAAGGCTAAGTGGTAGGCGAAGAAGGACAGGGGTACAGATAGCAAAAGGGAAAGAGATCAATGGATAGTGAGAGGCTAACCGTTGTAGTATTTTGGAGGAGTGAAAAAACACTAGATGTAGATATTTGATGAAAACACATTACTTTAACATGGCCTTCTCATAACTTCACTTTAACTTAATTCTTTTACTCTGTATGTTCAATTCATCATAATAACTATTCATAGTGGCTCTAAAATCCGTACTGACCCCAACTCTCTCTTCTGTTTCTTTTTCCGGTTTCCTTGTGGTGGCGGCCTGCGCCACCTCCACCTACTCAAAGCATCATGATGCACCAACATTGATGGACTGAAAGCCAGAAGTCTACGTGACCATCATCATCAGGTCCTTCCATGAAAACCCTAAATACAAAGAGGACTGTTTGACTAATGTTAGGTAGATTGCCCAGAGAGGACTGGGCGGTCTCTTGGTCTGGAACCCCTACAGATTTTATTTTTTTTCTCCAGCTCTTTTTTTGTTTTTTCTGACCACCCTGGCCATCGGACCTTACTTATTCTATGTTAATTAATGTTGACTTATTTTTATTTTTTATTGTGTCTTCTATTTTTCTATTCATTTTGTAAAGCACTTTGAGCTACATTTTTTTGTATGAATATGTGCTATATAAATAAATGTTGATTGATTGATTGATTGATTGATTTAAAAAAATATTTGAGCTGAAAGACTTAGAGGAACAATGTTTTCCACTGTCTGTCTTTCATATTTGAATTCTCCATATCACCCACCCCTCTGTGCCAGTGTGTACAGTATGTGGGTATAGTTTGTAGTGTGGTCAAACACCAGGAGATGCTCTTTTATTACAATGTACTGTACATTTATACATCCATACAGCAATCAATGGGCACTGTGTCCTAGTTAAAGGGACATAAACATTGTCATTGACCATTAGTAGGTTTTCAAATTTCTTTTTCTTTTCAATATTTAGCCTTTTATATGTGTAATGAAAATCAGAATATTGAAAAAAATCAGCTAACTTTGTGCTTGTCTTATAATTGTCTTAATACATGTTCATTGTGAATTTTGAATCTGGGAAGTCATGGTCCAAGAGATTTAATAAGAAAGTAAGTAAGCAGTTAGCCAAGAATTGCTGATAAGGGGACATGTATTAGTTCTGAAAGTGGAAATGTGAAAGGGGCTAGCAGATATGAATACCGCAAGTTCCTGAAAAGGAAATGAGAAGTATGCCTGGGTGTGTTTTTTCAGTTTAATTTGGTGTGTCATTTTAAGTTTAAAGTCATATAAGTAACATCAAATCTGACTGTAGGAGGATTTTGTTTGTAGAACTGAGACACAATTTAGTTCAATGCAAAAATAAAGATTTTCATTTTAGAAATATCTTTCTTGATTTTGACTAAAACAAGCAGTGTTCTAACCAAATGTTTCAAGGTAATGCAAGGCAAAAACAAAAATACAATTTTATAAGTGAACGATTTTTTTTGAGAATAGCTAAATGTCACATTTCCATCATTTTCCTGACAGACTGTGCTGTAATTGTGATAATCTGCATGTGTAATGCACTGTGTGCCAAGTGCTTTTAATCAGGTAGCAGAAGATAAGATATTTTGAATTTTGAACCTTACAGCTTCTTCAAAATCTTGCTAAACTGTTCAGTTATGATTAGGGCTCTGCGTAATGCACTTACAGATTATTAATCCATACACTTGGAAGAGCGGGTGTAGCAGGTTAGTTTAAACACATGACAGCGCTGACGTGCATCATTCCAGATTTCACTAATTGTTTCTCTTTCTTGATTTTCTTGTGCATTGACCTGGTCAGATTAGATTTGAGTTTTTAAATGGAAGTTTTTATTGTTCTGCTGATTACCTGCACATATTTCTCCGCTGTCCTGAAATCATCTGGGAATTCCCCAAGAGGGATAGAAGGCTGCTGCTAATGATAGGCTGGTCTGGTCTGCCTTACTTAGTATGTTGATGACACAACCCATAAAACACAACCCCGCAGTAAAAGTACATGAAAAATTAAGTCAAGTTGCTTATTTACTCTTAGATATAAAGATATAAATCGTTTGCAACTAGTGCAGAATGCAGCTGCTAGAATCCTAACTAGGAAAAGAAAATCCGAACACATTTCTCCAGTTTTGATGTCACTACACTGGTTACCTGTGTCATTCAGAATTGACTTTAAAATTCTGCTTATGGTTTATAAAGCCTTAAATAATCTCGCCCCATCTTATATATCGGAATGTCTGACACCTTATATTCCAAATCGTAACCTCAGATCCTCAAATGAGTGTCTCCTTAGAATTCCAAGAACAAAACTTAAAAGAAGTGGTGAGGCGGCCTTCTGCTGTTATGCACCTAAAATCTGGAATAGCCTGCCAATAGGAATTCGCCAGGCTGATACAGTAGAGCACTTTAAAACACTGCTGAAAACACATTACTTTAACATGGCCTTTTTATAACTTCATTTTAATACTGATACTCTGTATGTTCAATTCATCATAACAACTATTCATGGTGGCTCTAAAATCGGTACTGACCCCTACTCTCTTTTCTGTTTCTTTTTCCGGTTTCTTTGTGGTGGTGGCCTGCACCACCTCCACCTACTCAAAGCTTCATGATGCTCCAACAATGATGGACGGATTAAAAGGAAGAAGTCTACGTGACCATCATCATCATCAAGCCCTTCCGTGAGAACCCTAAATCCAAAGAGGACTGTTTCATTTATGTTAGGTAGAATGCCCAGAGGGGACTGGGCGGTCTCATGGTCTGGAATCCCTACAGATTTTATTTTTTCTCCAGCCGTCTGGAGTTTTTTTTTTTTCTGTCCCCCCTGGCCATTGAACCTTACTCTTATTCGATGTTAATGTTGATTTATTTTTTTATAATTATGTCTTTCATTTTTCTATTCTTTAATATGTAAAGCACTTTGAGCTACTGTTTGTATGAAAATGTGCTATATAAATAAATGTTGTTGTTGTTGTTGTTGTTACTCCAGTATGTGTTATAAAGGTGAGGAGATGGATATTGCAAAACATTCAATATTCTTTATTAATCTGATGTCAACAAATTATACCACTGTGTACCACCTTAGAATAAAAGCAGAGAAAATAATTTTGGATGACGCCACATCCCGTAAGTTATTTGCTCAAGCGATTTTAAAGCAATGTATGTTGGTAATCTGGATCACATAATGGTAGTCAACTGCCAGATTTTCAAATGAAAATTCTGGTTGGGCACACAGGCATTAGTGAGAGAGATGTTGTCAGATGACTTTCTCAGAAGCTCTGTAGAAAGGGTGTGTTTGTGTGTGTGTGTGTGAGAATGAGTGAGTGAAAGAGAGAGTTGACCAAGCACTTAAAGAGGAGCACTTAGAAGACTCGCTTGTCTTCTTAAATCCATTGACCTGGGTGTGTGGATGCCTAGTTTCAGCAATTTAGAAATAGGATAGCGATACTAGGCACAAAGAATATTTCCCACAATCCAAAAAGAATACTTTTCTAGCTAAGAAATTGCATTGAACATATAATGGACAATTGAAAAAACTGGATTATGATATCTAAGTCGAGTTTGCTATTAACATTTTAACAATATGTTAAATTATTGAAGGCAAGTTTACTGCTTATTTAAAGTTAGCATATGATTAACCATATTGTAGGAGAGATGGCAGGCTGCCCTATCTGACCTTAATGTAGAGGTGCTTTTTATTATTTTAGTGTAAGGAGTGGAAGTATCAAGCTGCATTTACATTGAAGACAAAGTAAGGGGGTGTGCGTGACTGCTGTTTCTACTCAAAGATGTCCAAACTCTACATAATGATGAAGATTAAACTCCTCTGTGGTAACACTGACAGGTCTGGCTATGAATTTCACCCCCAAGTACACATGAATAGTTTGATAACCCGAGAGAGAAGGAGAGAGCAATCAAAATAGCACAAAACTGTTAAGTTATACATATTATGCAAAAACAATTCAAATGCCATACAAGGGAGAACGTTACAAATGAATTTTTAAAGGAGGAAGTCATGGTTCGAGAGCTTTAATAAGAAACCAAGTGAGCAGTTAGCAAAGAAATGCTGATAAGGAATAATAGAAGGACTTTGGCCTGTTTTAGTTCTGAAAGTGGAAATGTTAAAGTGGTGAGCTGATTTGATTATCACACTTTCCAGGAAAGGAAGTGAGAAATGCACCTGGGCAAATGTTTTCAGTTTAACTTGGTGTTCCACTTAATAAACTAAGTACAGTTTAAGATGGGGGCGGCACAGTGACGCAGTGGTAGCACTGCTGCCTTGCAGTTAGGAGACCCGGGTTTGCTTCCCGGGTCCTCCCTGCGTGGAGTTTGCATGTTCTCCCGTGTCTGCATGGGTTTCCTCCGGGCGCTCCGGTTTCCTCCCACAATCCAAAGACATGCAGGTTAGGTGGATTGGTGATTCTAAATTGGCCCTAGTGTGTGCTTGGTGTGTGGGTGTGTTTGTGTGTGTCCTGCGGTGGGTTGGCACCCTGCCCAGGATTAGTTCCTGCCTTGCCTTGTGCCCTGTGTTGGCTGGGATTGGCTCCAGCAGACCCCCATGACCCTGTGTTTGGATTCAGCAGGTTGAATAATGGATGGATAGTTTAAGACTGTATGCATCCATAAAATCTGACTCTAAGATAATGTTTAGACATTTAGTTAATGTGTGGATTTTGTTTGTAAAATCAAGATATAATTTAGTTTATTGTAGAAAATAAAGATCTTCATTTTAGAAATATCTTTCTTTATTTTGGCTAAAACAGGTATTTATCTATCCAAAAAAATGTTAAGATGATTTTGTATGGATTTTGTTAGTAGAATCAAGACAATGTTTAGTTAATTGCAGAAAATAAATGTTTATTCTACGAATACCTATCTATCTATCTATCTATCTATCTATCTATCTATCTATCTATCTATCTATCTATCTAAAACAAGCATTGCCCTTATAATGTTTTCAACATTTCAAATTATTGATGATTCAGAGCTATTAATGTACAATTTGTATGCTTTTCCAAGTCTTCTTTGTCCTTTATTGCCATTGTCAAAAGTTCATTGTCAGCTAACTATTTACTGTATATATCTGAAGTCATATTGTTTCAGTGTTTTATTTACCTTCATTCCTTCATCTTTAGCCTTCCTCCTGACTTCATCTCTACCAACTTTATTTTCTTGTACTTATTTTTCACTTTTTTGCTTCACATGCCAATAACTCTTTTGTGTGTTTAACCTCTCCACACAACTTACTACATCCACTCTAATCATGAGATCTTCAATTACCTCTCACACACTGTAGCACTGCATAATGGAGTGCTTAAAAAATGTAATGAAAATGGTACACAAAATGTACAAATAATTTCTGGTTAAACATGTAACAATCTACCTGTCATCATCTTCTGTGGACAATATAGTGAATAATAGAGTCTGACAGATATACTCCAACAATGTCCATCAACAAGTTACTTGGAATTGCAAAATTTGACAAACACCTGCCATTGTATTTCTCTAGAGTACTGCAGAACATTGTATCCTAGCAGTGCATGCAGTGTTGCGATTGTTGCTGAAGTCTTGCTATGTTTTTCTCCTCAAATTATATAAAAGCTTGTGAATCAAAAGATCGGTCTCTGGGTCCTTTGCTTTTTTATAGATGTCACATTTCTGGAACTTGCTTCTGTGGTTCAGATGTAATAAGACATCTCCTTGTATATGAGGTTACATACGTAAATGTAGAGAGATGTTGAGTGGAGGCCAAAGCTTGGTAATGGAGAAATAAACTTTGGACACAGAAACAGAGTGAATTTGGGGGGTGGCAGTGGGGTGCTCTGATGAGCTCTGCAGAATAAGACAATACGTCAAATAATTGGATTAGACCAACCTTCTGTGCTTGCGATACTCCCTTTTCACTCTATCATTCCTCTCATTGTTGATACTGAACACAAGTCCCTTACAACGGACAAAACTGAAGTAGACGGAAATGGACATTACAACAGAACACTAAACAGCTTGTGTTTTATACTTTTTTGATCCCACCTTTTGGGTATGGTTGGAGCCCATGTAACAAAGTAAAAATAAAAACAAATTCTAGATAGGTTAGAATTCAAATTGTTGACATTCTAACTATACAAATGACATTTGCATCTCCTCGTATTGCTTCAAGCCCCTGGCCATAAGCACCATTCATTGGCTAGAGCATCTTGTAGTTTGTAACTGAGGATGGACTACAGCAAGTGAGGACTCAACAACAAGTCTGAAGTGCACAAGTACAAAGCACAAGCACAGCAGAAAGGCAAACTGTGATCAAAAATGAGGTGCAATATACGATTCTTCCATAAATAATTATCTATAAAAACAATAGTGCCATAAGGAAGATAAAAACCAATAAATTAGTTAAATTCAATAAATAGCTAAAACCAGGAATACAATTAAGCCCAGGATCAGCATTCTCCCCAACTCACTCTCCAGTGCTGCTGTCTTTCATTGTGTCTCCCTTGCTCATTCTCTAGGTCTGATCAACAAGAATGAGACAATGATGAACACTGTCCAATTTCCGGCTCATTTCCGGATCTATCAAGCCTGACTCCCTCTTTATGCTATAGCTTTCAGTCAGCACAGGAATCTCTCAGAGCCCACGATTCCCCCTGTCACTCAGCAGGTCTGACTAGCCCCTGAAACAACACTCTATTTGCTCCGCCATGTGGCATCTCCAACTGGATCCCTTTCTTTCTCTTTCATTGGATTGACTACCTGATTCTTTTCTTTAACAATCTCTCTCTATTTTTTCCTTCCTTGTTTTTTTTCTTCCCCCTTCCTCTGTACTTTCATATGTTTGTGAGTGTAGGTGCTTCCCTTAATGATCCACAGAGCGCTAATGAGGGATGGCTGCACTGATCCTCCTCACACAGTTGAATGAGTAATCAGCCCATTCCTAAATTATGCACTCCATGATAACACGTAATGTGAGCCACACTATTTATGAAAACCTGTACCACCCCGATCTGACACATTGTGCCACACTACTAGCTATAATCTGCAGGCTATGAAATAACAGAGTGCAATCATGAATGACTTAACATCATGTGGTTGTCTTTGTGAACGGGGGGGTTTGGACTGCCACTCCTCTATATGGATCACAATGTGATGCCTCAATTGTAAGTGCTGTGTAGTGGCTTAATTCTGGCAGTCCATTTTGGGTTTTAGACTATAAGACTAGGATTACCAAAGCACATAAAAATGTGTTCAATTAATATGTGCAAACAAAAGTTTACTCTCTTGTTTGTTTGAAATTGTGCAATCAGCTTTTACATGCTATACAGTTACTGGTAAACATTACAACATTACACATTACAAAACTCGTCCCGATTCATGTTGACTACAGTAAGAAGTTGTCCGGAGTTGTAAACTCACAGCATTACCTACATATTAATACCTCCCTGTGATATACAGTATTTCAAATATATATCCTGACAACTTGTTTTAAAAAACCTGATTTATGCAGAAATATTTACAGAAAATATTCTTTAGATTCTTTAGTCCTTTATAAAGGTCTTTCAGCAGCTTGCCAACATGTAGAAAAATGCAGGTAAAGAAATTAGTTACTTGCAAAAATTAAGAGACCTTTCAGAAATAAATCTTGTGGCCTGACTCCGATCTGTGAGGCTACTGCAAAACTTTCCTCAGTCATTCTCACAAAGTAAATTTTGGTGATATATGGAATAATTGTGCATTTCCTAACTCTGGATAGTTGTATGCCCAATAGCAGTTGAATTGAGAACTTTGTAAAGGTTCAATCTCCTTAGGTGATGATGGACGTTAGGCTTAGGGTTAGGGTTAGGGAAGATGGCACTGTAAATGTAAACAGAGCTCAAGTTGAGGGAAGACATGTAGATATGCTACTCTACTTTTTAATTATGATAATGCCATCTGCAGAAATTCTGTGATGACTGTGCAGTAGTGGGAAGTATCGGGCATAGTGACGAGACGGAATATAGGAACATAGTCAACAACTTTGTTGACTGGTGTGAGTTGATTCAGCACAGGTCAACACCAGTAAAACTAAAGAACTGGTGGTGGATTTAAGAAGATCACAATCTCCAGTTACTCCCCTGTCTATTTGGGGTGTGGATGTGGAGATCGTTCAAGAATACAAGTATGTGGGGGTGTATGTGAACAGTAAACCAGACTGGTCTAAGAACTCACTGGCCATATATAAGAAGGGTCAAAATATGCTGCATTTCCTACAAAGACTCAGATCTTTTAGGGTCTGCAACACTACGATACAAATGTTTTTATGAGTGTGTGGTTGCCAGTGCCATTTTTGTTTTGCCATGAAAGTGGCAGACATTAAGAGGCTAAACAAACAAATTAGAAGGCTGACACTGTGGTAGGAGAGAAACTTGGACAACTTGGAAACTATGGCGGATCAGAGAATGTTATCTAGACTTCAGTCTGTTATTGAAAATGTTAATCACTACATAGTGTTGTGGTTGGACAGATGAGCGTTTTCAGTAGTAGACAGACTATAAAGGACTCCACTAAACGTCACAGGAAATCCTTCCTACCCACAGCCAAAAGACAGTATAACACTTCTTCTGGTCAATCACCACACTATAAGCTGTTTCCTTTTTCTTTAATGGATATCCCAGATTAGATGTGCAGTACCTTGTCTGTTCATCTCATGTGAATAACTTTATTTGTTCTCATAATGTGCAATATTTTCACTTTTATTTTTAAAATAATTTTAATAATTAATTAATATTTTTTTTTATTTTTATCTTTTATTATGTAAGATACTTCAGGCTCAGTGTGCTACTACTGTTTAATACTCTTGGGATTTTGTAAGATACATGCATGCCATTTATTGTATTTCACCTGTAGAGCTTAGTGAATGAGGATTTATTGTACTTTGTTTTGATATATTCTATTTTTATTTTACATGCTTATTTTATTATACTTGCTTTTAGTGTTACTTGTGCCTTTGTCTATTTGTACAGTTGTAACATAAACATAATACATTTTTTCTGATTCTGATTCTGTTTAAAAATGTACCATCAATCCTGGCCTAATCACTCCCTGTGTGGAGTCATGTTCCGTGAATGTCTGCTTGGGTTTCCCCCAACATCTCAAAAGATGTGTGTTGTGTTTAATTGTCAAGTTTTAAATGGGTTGTGTGATTGAGTGAACCCTGTGATGGACACTCAGCCAGTTCCTAGTAGGCTTCCACCTAGAGTCCGATCCCATGCTGCTTTAATAGGCCCCTGACTGTGACACAGAAATCTGATTAACCTTAACCAGTAAAAATGAATGAAAAATTTAACGTTAAGGTAGTGTCAGCACCATACTTTTTAATAAGCCTAAGAGGATGTCTTTTTTCAAAGACTGTCCCTCTGTGTCCCCTAAAATAACTTAAAGCCTCAGAAAGCATTGTCAGTTCAATTGCATGCTTATTGCTTCCATATCTATGTGTGTAAGCAAACATTTCCAAACTTTTGTGACTTGATGCCAATGTGACAGAACAGACGGTTCTGGGCCCATAGCAGGGTTTGACCATCGTGATCATTTTCAACATACAATTAAAGGTCTAACCTTCAAACTCAACTGTGGTCAACTCAAGGGAAAAGGCCTACACATGCATCTTAACAAACACCTGATATTGATGAGAGAAAGACATTTCCAATCAGCAATCAGCACCTCAATAAAGCCCATTACTAGGTAGGATAGGCTCCAACAGCCCCCGCAACCCTGATTTGGATTAAGTGGGTTAGAAAATGACATGACTTATATTTGATGCCAAGATTTTAGATACATGGATGCGTAAGAGCAAAATCTCTCAACATAGCCGGTGAACCATGCAATCTTAAATAATTCTGACTCACTGAGTGACAGGCCTGGTGTTGTCTTGCAGATACCAAGTGATGGATGTCGGGCTGTAGGGAGGAGGTCTGGTTCAGCATAAATCCTTTATTTCTACATTTGGTCTTCAAAGCCACAAGTCCAGAAAATCCAGTTTCACAAAGATATGGTACAGCATCAGCAATACCAATCTCCTGCTTTTCTCTGAAAAATCAGGATACTCTAACATAACAAGAAGCCATCAACTTGTTAAAAACATTATGTGAAAAAATCAAATTTAAGCCACTGTCAAAGGAGACATTCACAAAGCTGTCTCGCTCCTTCAACTTCAGATTTGTACAAAAGGACTTTCAAGGCAGTTGTTGTGAATACTGAGACATCTCAGTGCTCGGTTCTCAAACTTTGCAGCTGCTGTTTGATCCCATTTTTTTACAGAAGTTGGTAGCTGTGTTTCTTTTTCATCAGAAAGTTTCTCCATAGTTTGACTGGTCGAAAACCTGTATTACTGCTTTCTTTATTAGCACCTCAGTTTTATTTTAGACATGAAAAGTCTGTCAGTCTTCTGCAGTTGATTCAGTCTGAATGATTGCAAATATCTGCAAGATAAACCAATTAATGAAATAGATAAAACGATGTAAGAGTTCAAATTTCAAGTATTGAAAAAGTTGAATACACATCTTGCCCAGGAAGGCCATTGTATGTTGGTGTGCAAGATAAGATGAACATGAACAGCACCCAGTTGTTCTCATTGCACTTGGTGGAAACATTTGCAGGCTTATTATGAAATTGACTGTTTTTACTGTATCGTCCAATGTACTCTTAACATCTGCTGACGGTTTCTTGGTTCTTTATGTAAAAAATGCAGCAGGTAAATGTCACCAGAAGTTTTGGCACACATGATAACCCTACTGTGTTGCTCCATCAGTGATGATTCCTTCACATTTTGACTATTTCATTCCATGTGACATAATAAAGGCATTAAAAAATGTATGAGGTAAAGACTGAGGGAAGAGAATGTCTCCATGTAGTTCACCATTGTGTTCATACCTCACACATGCAAGTGGGTTGAAAACATTTGCAATATCTCTAGATTTCTCCGGTTTTTGTACACAAAACCATTTCTCTCATTGTTTTTACCAGCTGCCAAGTTATATCGGGTGGCATAGAAGTAAAATAGTTGCTCGTTTGACAGAGTTACCTGAAGAGAATATCAGATTTATCTGTGTACAGACCTTCTCGACTAATACGACACAAAGCTTTCCTTTCATACCCTCTTCTTCTGCATACTGTGCTCCTTGGTAGGATGCCCTAACAACTTTAGCAGTTTTGAGTTCCACAGAAGCTGACTAAGTCTTCCTCTTCTGTTGTTCTTGACATACATTCTCAATAAACTCAATGGAACTTGGATACCAAATTGCTAGGAGACAACGTGATCTGTTAGGCATCAGGATCTTATTTGATAAGACCTCTAAACACATAACACATAGCGGTGGAGGCTCTTGTCAGTTTTTCATGCTTGTGAAGCTGAGCTCTTTCTACTTTTGGCCTCATGTGTGGTCTTCGGAGTGGCAGACACACCAGCTGGTTCTTGGCTTGCAAATGGAACAGCCTATCTCTCGTTTCAAGATGCTCATCGGTTAGGGAATCTGTGTAAAAAAACAAACAAAAAAACTAAACAGAATTATGTTCTTAAAATTTGAAAATTTAAAATGAAAATTCCTTTGCACCAACCTCTCATAGCAGAGACAGTAGTTTAAATGACGGTCGCATTGATAATCATTCAGCTTGTCAAGGTAGGGCAGTCAGTGAGTTTCTACTAAATTTGATGCACTGTTTTTACACGAACAAATACACCAACTGTGTTATTTGATTCATCATAATATTATTTTTACAACCATTTTACAATAACAATAATGTTAGAGTTCCACGAGGTATGGTATGATAAGGGCTTGATTTTGATGGGGTCCAGAGCAGAGAGATAGGCCTCCCCTACTTAACCTTAAATAAGGCACCTTCCACAATTTAGCAGCTACATCAAAACAATGCTGATGAGGAAGTTGTCCCACCTGCAGGCTGGAGGAGTTCTCATTTGGCTCAGGGAGATGTGAGAACTTCCATGTAACCTGAAGGTTATTGGTTTGTGACAGGCAGAGCAAACTTCCAGACTAAGATGTAAATGAGTCGGGGGAAAGTTAACACAAAAGAAATACAGAAAGGATGCAACTAATACCAGATCTTCTCTTTTCCTTTCCCATTCAAGTATTTCTGAGGTGACATCTGCTGTTATATCTGCAAAAGGGACTGAACGTCAAATCCCAATTTTTCCCTGTTAGATCTTCTACATTAATTCACAGCTCCAAGGCCCTAGGTTCAGACTGCATGAGTGTTTCTTTCAGTTTCCACAACTCACAAATGTGCAGACTGAGTGGCTCAGCTTGAGTGAATATGCCTCATGACGGGCTGGCACATTATCTGTTGTGCCCATTGCTCCTTGCCGTTAAGATTTAGCTCTCCCATAAACCTGGAGTTGAATGATCAGATTCAGAAATCAAACAGCTGGTGTATACCATGTGTGGTAACTCTGTGGCATCCCAGTATAAGTAAGTAACGAGTGGCCTGCCAAGCAAGTTCAGTAGTGTGAGGGGAATCCACAGTTAAACAGATACCTGCCATTAAGGCAAAGTTGAGTTTCAGGTGAGAATGATAGATAGATAGATAGATAGATAGATAGATAGATAGATAGATAGATAGATAGATAGATAGATACTTTATTAATCCCAAGGGGAAATTCACAAAATCTTTTATCTTTGTGCCGGCTCGGCTGCCCCGATATCGTCTTCTTACCTCGTTAGGTAAATAAGGAACCACACCGGCATGAGCATTTCTTCTCAGTGCTTTAAGTTCACTACTTGAATAGGCAAGTCTCGGAGTGTAAGAATCCATGTCAAGTAGTAAAAATAGTAAAAAAAAGTAAATAAAATAGTAAAACGTGTCCAGGGAGCAATTCCACATAAAAGAAAGTGGTAGAAGTGATCAGTGAAATAGAGAAAAAAAGGTAAAAAGATAAAGTCATACACGGAGCTGCTGGAAAGGCTGCCACTCGGATGCAGCACCGGAAATGTATGCAAATGTTTTATTATAGCGGCGCATGTTCCCTTAACACGTTTGCTTTTTGGTGAGTGTGATTGTTTTAAAGCAATGCATGTATTCAACAGTGTGCAAGAACAAAGAGGTGTCACGTGGCAGGACCAGAGGCCATTGCTCCCTTTCTATCCTTCACAATGTTTACAAGAGTACGCCTCTGTAAGTAAACGGTAGGCATCTCCTGCCAGAACTCCAATGGTAAAACAGTGTGCATATGTGAAACTGATAAATCAGGGCATCCATCCACCATCACATCTAATTATAAGGTCCCGGTAACTAGCCCAGTAGTAGCAAACTGGGGATGCAGTCTGTCATAGGGTAGACACATCTCACACTGGGACACTTAAGGTTCACCCTCTTTTTAATCCTGATTTATATGTTTTAGAACTGGGTAGGAGACCAGAGTAGACAGCACAGAGAGAATGTGCAAACTCCAACCAGATATAAACCAGGCAGAGAAGTGGAACTGCTCTGGCAGAAAGCCACTTTAATGAAGAACACTCCAAATGAAATTTACCAAAATCTAATTGTAACTGCAAAAATGGCCTGTTTTCTACTCAAGGCTGGGAGATGCTGTGTGTGAAAGCACTTTGCAAACTTGCACAACTCACCCCAAGGTTCTCAGCGGCTGCTCTGACTAACAAGTGCTCTTTTCCTTACACTACGCCAAGAGCCAAAAGCTACATGTTCGACACCTCATTAGCAGAATGATAATTAGGCGATTCATGGGAAATCACCATGACTTAATCAATCACGTAATACGAGTGTGTTGGTTTAGAGCACCTCTTGTCGTTTATGTTGAGATGGATGGCAATTATGTTGTCAACCGAGTGACAAGAGTCAAGACAAGAAACAGGAAGGCAGACATTAATGGGGCAAAGTTGCATCTTTTCCCTCCTTCTGTGTTTTTAATCTTCTCTGAACTCAAAAAGCAGTTATAAAAGGAGTAGAATGACAGCTTCACGTTGGAACAGTGATTGCGTGCCACAAACGGAGGCTGCATGCTTGAATATTAATAAGGAAGTGACTCGGTTCAACATCTCTCAAAGAAGAAAAGCACACCAAATTTTATCAACTTAAAAGGGAAACACACTCTTGTTATCATCATGTTTGACAGTACAAGCCTGTGGAACCAAAGGAATCTAGTCCGGCATTTACATAATAATTCTCTCCCAAAGCCTTAAAGGAAAATTCAAATGCACAGGGACACGAGGTAGCTGAGGTTTCCAAATTACTCACACTGAACCGTTGCAAAATTTGAAAGGGCCAGAATGGTAGCAAGGTTTTATTTTTAATCATCAGCTGCCTTGTAGTTATTTCTTAGATAAATAAATAAATAAATGAATTATAAAAAATACAGCACATATACTGCTCAAAAAAAGAGTATAGCATAAAGTCAATGAAACTTATGGGATATTAATCTGGTCAGTTAAGTAGCAGAGGGGGTTGTTAATCAGTTTCAGCTGCTGTGGTGTTAATGAAATTAACAACAGATGCACTAGAGGGGCAACAATGAGATGACCCCCAAAACAGGAATGGTTTAACAGGTGGAGGCCACTGACATTTTTCCCTCCTCATCTTTTCTGACTGTTTTTTCACTAGTTTTGCATTTGGCTACAGTCAGTGACACTACAGGTAGCATGAGGTGATACCTGGACCCTACAGAGGTTGCCCAGGTAGTCCAACTTCTCCAGGATGGCACATCAATACGTGTCATTGCCAGAAGGTTTGCTGTGTCGCCCAGCACAGTCTCGAGGGCATGGAGGAGATTCCAGGAGACAGGCATTTACTCTAGGAGAGCTGGACAGGGCCATAGAAGGTCCTTAACCCATCAGCAGGACCAGTATCTGCTCCTTTGGGCAAGGAGGAACAGGATGCCCTACAAAATGACCTCCAGCAGGCCACTGGTGTGAATGTCTCTGACCAAACAATCAGAAACAGACTTCATGAGGGTGGCCCGAGGGCCTGACGTCCTCCAGAGGGCCCTGTGCTCAGTGCCCGGCACTGTGGAGCTCTATTGGCATTTGCCATAGAATACCAGAATTGGCAGGTCCACCACTGGTTCCCTGAGCTTTTCACAGATGACAGCAGGCTCACCCTGACCATATGTGACAGATGTGAAAGGGTCTGGAGAAGCCGTGGAGAATGTGTTGCTGCCTGTAACATCATTCATCATGACCCTTTTTGGTAGTGGGTCAGTGATAGTCCGGGGGGGCAATGCTGGCCCGGCGAGAGTATGCAGGCAGTTCCTGGAGGATGACAGAATTGGTACCATTGACTGGCCCCCACACTCATATGACCTAAATCCAACAGAACACCTCTGGGACATTATGTTTCGGTCCATCCAACACCACCAGGTTGCACATCAGACTGTCCAGGAGCTCAGTGATGCCCTGGCCTGTAGGGGGGCACCAAGACCCAAAACCCTAGACACAACTACTACAGACACAGTCCTGGGTTCAAAACCAGTTCTTTTATTTACAACAAGTGTACCTTTCATAAGTGTCTTCCCCACACCTCCATAAAGGGCCTAAACACATGACCGTACAGCACAGCAAATTCTTCAGTCCTTTCTTTATTTGCTCTGTTTTCCTGCTCTCCTGACACCAACTCACTGGTCAAGTGAAAAGCTCTTTTTTAACTCCAGTACCAGCAGCATCAGTGCCTAATCTATTCAACTTGCAGATCAGGCATGGTCCTTGTGCCATCAATATCTGACAGCTCCTCCTGATGGCCCCCACAAAACCCGACAGAGCAGACCCAAGGGACTCCAACTTCCATGCTGCCCTATGGGCATCCTTACTGGAGCCTACCAGTCGGAATGCTGTCTACAGGGCGTATGCTCTACCCATTTTGCTTCCCTTTGCAGGGCTCAAACCTCAGAAAACAGCACCTGAGGCAAAGCCTCTGACATTGCACCATGGCTGCTTATTTGACAGGGTGAAGATTGGAGTATTACATTCATAGGTTTGATCACAATCTGATATTTAGGTGATCAACTACCAGGTAACACTTGTGGTTGGTTGGCCAGTTGGCAAACATCCACCATATCCTCTCTGTTGTGAGAAGCAGATCATAGATATGATATATAGCACCTGCCAAATAACACACAGAGTACTATTGTACATACATATACATATGTGCAAGGAGAGTTGAAACACTTTGGAGGCTGACCTATTAATAAACACACCTGTTAACAACTTTGATTTTTCACCACAATTCCTGTGAATACTAATAAACTCTGTAATGCTTACTATTTTTTATTTTACTTAAATACTGTACTTTCTTTTTCAGCAAATCTTCTGTAGCTAACTTGACTTCATTTTCATTGGTATTGTGTATTCCACAGCGGCCGCCCTAAAAACGAGGAAGCAGCAGTGGAGTAACCAGCCATTTGGACCTTTTGAGGCCTGTAATCAGTATGGAGTACACCCTCAACGTCGTTAAAAATTGTGTCCATGACATTGTTGGGGACTGGCTTAGAGTTGGAGTTTCTTTGGTTTTGAGCAAACACCATGCTTCCACTGTTTCTGTTGTTTGGAAACTGGATTGTTACGATTTTTTCAGAATTCAATCCCACTTACGAAATGCTTCTTAAATTTCTTCAAGATCAAATTAGAGTCCATATGCTGGACACCCAATAACTCAGACCTTACTCATGCTCAACTGTTCATGAAGAATGCATTCAGCTGATTCATGACTAATTTCTGTAGTGTCTGCATACTCATGTATCTGCAGTCTTTGCTATTCCATTACGATTTAACTACAAAATGGCAGAATATTCTTCTGCTATCTGTGTTGATGGCCAGCCAGGCATTGACTGAACTTTGGAGATGTTCTACTACAATATAATTCTGCAGCCTATGTCTTGACTGTGGCATTTAAAGCCAAATTTCCCCCTGGGGACAAATAAAGTTTTGTGTATCTGTCTATATAAAGGGGACTAGTCCCTAGCATATGTGGACAGTTCAAGACTGAGGCTCCCCAGACATCTTGTTCTCTAATGTTAGAAATTCAATAATAGCACTATAATTGACTTTGCTGTTATCAACATCCACACTGACTTGTAATCCACCTTGTACAGTAATTGACATATTTTAGTGGACAGCAGCTCATTTTTGGACACTGACAAAATCAGCACTATAGAATAACCACTTTGAAGCTCAGGCACAGAACCTCATAAAAACTGCTATACCTCCATGAAGGTAGAGGAAGTTCACATTTGAAAATCTCCCCATCAAAACCAAACAATACATGCTTAAAGTTATAAATAGCTTGGTGCTCATTTATCAGATTTACATTATCACCTTCCTAATCAAAAAACAGGCAGAGATTGTTCTTCCTCCACTAGCTTAAGAAGCTTGGCATATCAAGGCGTATATTGTTACATTTTAACTCAGCCATCATTGAGAGTATTGTGACCTCCTCCATCACTGTTTGGTTTCCTTCTGCCTCCTGTCTTCTGAAGACTTGGGTGTAGTGGATGATTTGTTCAGCTGAGAAAATAATTGTCTGTTGCCACCCAACATTAAAAAATGTATTTATCGCCAGAGTGAAAAAGAGAGCAGGAAAGATTACAGCTGACTCCACCCACCCCAGCAGCCATCTGTTCATTAAATTGCCTTCACAGAGGAGGTACAAGTCTATTGTGACCCGAACTACATGCCATCTCCACAGATTCTCTCCTCAAATTATTCAGATCCTAAATAAACCTACAGTACATAGGGTTACTCCTAACTGTTTTTGTAACATATAACTGGTAACTGTGTTGTTTGTATATTTGTAAATACTTCTTACTTAGTCAAATTGTACTATTTGATATCTATATTATTTTGGGTAGATTTTCAGTTTATTTGAGGGTACTGTTAAAGTTTGTAAGTGTTTTGTTCAAGAAATTGTTGTATTTGTATAGTGGTTTGCACAATGTCAGGTTAATGTTGTGTTGAAGCTGTGCTGCCTTGAGTTGGCTATGACTTATATCATATGTTTGGCACCTAAACAAAGTCAATTCTGGTAAGTTTCACATGCTAGCTAGACAGCAATAAAGTGATTCTGATTCTTTACTACAGATACAGTATTTGAAAACAGTGCCATCTTGTGGCACAGTGGTGAGTGTTCATACCAGGAATCTTCAGAAACTCAGGCTGGAGATGGATAAAGGAAATGGATGTTATTTACTTCACCACCAAAGGAGTACTAAGAGTCTTTTGTAAATTGAGAAGTATTACTGACACACTTTCAGTATTCAGTGCCGGGACAGGTCATCATAGGCAATTAGGCACATCAGTTCACAAATGAATGTGCTGTGAGGCAGGAATGCTAGCTCTGTACTACCACTCTGCCTATATGGTATCGCATCTAATTTAAAATTTACAAAACTTTAACCGACTTAAAATAGAATGTACACCTATAACTTTTGTTCAGTTGTTGTCACTTGATTACACGCAATGCATGTGCTCAGTTTCTCCTTGACTAACCGGTCATCTGGAGCACAAACACACATGTGAGTTGTTGCAAAATAACAAAATGAACATTTTTTTGAATGGTGGAAATAAGATTTTGTAGCACAGTAGGGCACATTATGGTGAGAGGGAAGTGAGCCCCAGGAAACACCATTTAAGTAGTTTCCATTTGAAGATATTTCTTCTCAATTAGTTTTTTATTTTATGCTCTGCGATTGCTTTCGGGCAGTGAGTGTGTCCAAGCGGCCAGCACACTGGACTGTCAATTATGAGGATGTTAGTTAAACTTGAAGATAGTCCACATCAATACTTCAATTCTAAATAAACACAAACCATTCTATTAATGGGTTGTCGATGATGGTGGTGGTGGTTCCCATCGCTCTACTTGTTTCAACCATTCCATTGTCTTCACCCTCAACGACAATTACAGTACTTATTTACTAAATCATTGAATCACCTCAATTACCTATCAACACTCGAAATGTCTCATTCAGCACACAGAAACTGCTCTGGTGCCTTGGATTCATTAAAGAGATCCCTGAAAGTCTCCGGCTCCGCATTCTGGGAGAAGATGAAACTCTCCTTCTGGGGCACATGGACACTCTTGATGCTACTATGCAAGCTCGTTTTATAGAACTGCCAGTCACAATTTTTTGCATGTCTCTGCTGCTGGTGTATGTGGATTTTACTTTCACCAAACAAAAAATCTTTTACTTCTCATGGATACGCCTCTACGTTGGGAAGAAACACTACTTTTCCCTGATGGCAACACAAATTAGACAATCAACATTATCAACAATGATAACAATATCTACATACTTCTGTCATATCACCTATGTCCATACAGTGGTGTGAAAAACTATTTGCTCCCTTCCTGATTTCTGATTCTTCTGCATGTTTGTCACACAAAATGTTTCTGATCATCAAACACATTTAACCATTAGTCAAATATAACACAAGTAAACACAAAATGCAGTTTTTAAATGATGGTTTTATTATTTAGGAGAAAAAATCCAAACCTACATGGCCCTGTGTGAAAAAGTAATTGCCCCTTGTTAAAAATAACCTAATTGTGGTGTATCACACCTGAGTTCAATTTCCGTAGCCACCCCCAGGCCTGATTACTGCCACACCTGTTTCAATCAAGAAATCACTTAAATAGGAGCTGCCTGACACAGAGAAGTAGACCAAAAGCACCTCAAAAGCTAGACATCATGCCAAGATCCAAAGAAATTCAGGAACAAATGAGAACAGAAGTAATTGAGATCTATCAGTCTGGTAAAGGTTATAAAGCCATTTCTAAAGCTTTGGGACTCCAGCGAACCACAATGAGAGCCATTATCCACAAATGGCAAAAACATGGAACAGTGGTGAACCTTCCCAGGAGTGGGCGGCCGACCAAAATTACCCCAAGAGCGCAGAGACGACTCATCCGAGAGGTCACAAAAGACCCCAGGACAACGTTTATAGAACTGCAGGCCTCACTTGCCTCAATTAAGGTCAGTGTTCACGACTCCACCATAAGAAAGAGACTGGGCAAAAACGGCCTGCATGGCAGATTTCCAAGACGCAAACCACTGTTAAGCAAAAAGAACATTAGGGCTCGTCTCAATTTTGCTAAGAAACATCTCAATGATTGCCAAGACTTTTGGGAAAATACCCTGTGGACTGATGAGACAAAAGTTGAACTTTTTGGAAGGCAAATGTCCGTTACATCTGGCGTAAAAGGAACACAGCATTTCAGAAAAAGAACATAATACCAACAGTAAAATATGGTGGTGGTAGTGTGATGGTCTGGGGTTGTTTTGCTGCTTCAGGACCTGGAAGGCTTGCTGTGATAGATGGAACCATGAATTCTACTGTCTACCAAAAAATCCTGAAGGAGAATGTCTGGCCATCTGTTCGTCAACTCAAGCTGAAGCGATCTTGGGTGCTGCAACAGGACAATGACCCAAAACACACCAGCAAATCCACCTCTGAATGGCTGAAGAAAAACAAAATGAAGACTTTGGAGTGGCCTAGTCAAAGTCCTGACCTGAATCCAATTGAGATGCTATGGCATGACCTTAAAAAGGCGGTTCATGCTAGAAAACCCTCAAATAAAGCTGAATTACAACAATTCTGCAAAGATGAGTGGGCCAAAATTCCTCCAGAGCGCTGTAAAAGACTCATTGCAAGTTATCGCAAACGCTTGATTACAGTTATTGCTGCTAAGGGTGGCCCAACCAGTTATTAGGTTCAGGGGGCAATTACTTTTTCACACAGGGCCATGTAGGTTTGGATTTTTTCTCCCTAAATAATAAAAACCATCATTTAAAAACTGCATTTTGTGTTTACTTGTGTTATATTTGACTAATGGTTAAATGTGTTTGATGATCAGAAACATTTTGTGTGACAAACATGCAAAAGAATAAGAAATCAGGAAGGGAGCAAATAGTTTTTCACACCACTGTATATTCAATCCCTTTTCGCTGTTCCGTTATTTAGCCGAGTAATAATTTCCGTGTGTTAGCGCTAATGCAATCTTTACTATCAGTTTTTTGAGACTTTCGAGTTTTAGTACTTTCATAATCTCTAACCTGCTCTACATGTGTATTGCACCAACGTTTTTGAACCTCTTTAGTTTGTTCAAATTTGTTTTTTATTTCCGACTCCACTTGGAGCTGAGAGTGCACTGACAATAGCATTCATACGAATGAGAAGTGATTGGACCATGGGCACTGTTCTAAATGTTTGAGGGGAGGGCATGACTTTCAAAATCTCTTTGCATAAAGTCTTGTCTCGTGGGACTTAAAATGATTTCACGTGGGACTTGAAATTATCTCTGAGAATGTCTTGTCCCAACATTTCCTTTTATCTATACTAATAAAAGGCAAAGCCCTCACTCACTCACTCACTCACTGACTCATCACTAATTCTCTAACTTCCCATGTAGGTAGAAGGCTGAAATTTGGCAGGCTCATTCCTTACAGCTTACTTACAAAAGTTAGGCAGGTTTCATTTCGAAATTCTACAAGTAATAGTCATAACTGGAAGGTATATTTCTCCATATACTGTAATGGAGTTGAGCTCGAAAGCCGTGGGGGGCGGAGTTTCGTGTGACGTCATCACGCCTCCCACGTAATCACGTGAACTGACTGTCAACGCAGTGCGTAGAAAACCAGGAAGACCTCCAAAAAGCGCTGAAGAAAACATGCATTATATAATTGAGAAGGCAGCAAAACAATAAGAAGCGAGCGAGTGACATATACTACCATATTCATGAGTGCTGCTACCTCGGAAAGAAAGCAAGGTGTAAACCTAAACTTTAAATTAAGTTCATAGACAGGCTACCGCTGGCGTTTCACATGCCCACAGGTAATGCGGGATACAAGTTTAATGAGAGGATGCAGGATATAAACGAGAGTTTTGATCACTTTGTAACTAAGTTAAAATTGTAGGTGAAGGGGTGTGCTTATGCAAATTCCAAGAGACTGTGTTTGTGGGGGATTGACAGTTAAGGCGGGTGGGGGAGTCACGTCATCATCTCCCCTCCCATTTACCTCATTTCGCTCTGAGCTGAGCTCCACAGCTAACGCAGTTAATTCACAAGTTAATACACACGCTGTCTCTACAGTTTCTCCACACTGAATCCTCCAGGCACTACTTACAAAAGGTTACATTGACAATCATGTTACGTTATTTTTAAAATGTTTCCTTTTCTTAGCACAAGCACAGCTGAGAAGCTTCGATGCATGTGCTCCATAACGCGTTAAAAAATAATGCATTTAATCACACTTTGCATTCCAAGCAAAGGGAAACTTCTGTCAATGCATGATTTCCTGGTACACCGATTACATTGATCAGCACATCACGATTCATTTTACCCTCACACCCCCTTAGTTTAAGAAGAAGTATGAAAAAATATGAAGTTAACACAGAAAAACAGATCACCAATTGAAGCTTTATGAATAATCGATACTTTATTCGTCATCAATAATTGTTTTGGTAAAGCCATCCTCAGTGTAATCCTCCTTCCATTTTATAATTTTTCCGCCACTAGCCATGATTAAATGAACGGTAAAAAAGTAAGAGTGAAGCGAGGGTGACTTATTCAGGCAGGCAGGCGACAGCTCAATAGCTCGAATTTGGATATAAGTAGGTTCTATTTAGTCACCAGAAATATCTTTGTTAGTAATGGAAGTTGAATTTAGTCTTTAAATTTCTACGGTAAAGAAAAAGTTATGCAGTGATGACTAAATCTAACTATATAAAGTCAAAACTTGAATATACAAAGTCAGCGCTGGAATATCCATCCATTTCCCAACCTGTTCAATCCGATCACAGGGTCACGGAGGTCTGCTGGAGCCAATCCCAGCCAACACTGGGCACAAGGCAGGAACCAATCCTGGGCAGGGCACATGCATCATTTTCAAAACATTAACCGAACAGTGTTTTATTAATTTATTTTTCTGAATACATTTTTGTTAACTTAGTTCAGTTCAGAGTCGTTTCAATCAATATATTTTGACTTTGACTTTATATAATCAGGAATGACTTTATAAATTCCGACGCTGACTTTATATATTCAAGTTTTGACTTTATATATTCTGACGCTGACTTTATATATTCAGAAAATTTATTTATTTGCCTGTTTGGCACCCCATAGTATATGTGTGTGTGTATATATGTACACATGTATATATATACTGTATATATATATATATATATATATATATGTCTATACTAATAAACGGCAAAGCCCTCACTCACTCACTCACTCACTCACTGACTCACTCATCACTAATTCTCCAACTTCCCGTGTGGGTGGAAGGCTGAAATTTGGCAGGTTCATTCCTTACAGCTTCCTTACAAAAGTTGGGCAGGTTTCATTTCGAAATTCTACGCGTAATGGTCATAACTGGAAGCAGTTTTTCTCCATTTACTGTAATGGAGATGAGCTTGAAACCCATGGGGCGGAGTTTCGTGTGACATCATCACGCCTTTCACGTAATCACGCAGTACATAGAAAACCAGGAAGACCTCCAAAAAGCGCTGAAGGAAACATGCATTATATAATTGAGAAGGCAGCGAAACAATAGGAAGCGAGCGAGTGACATATACAACCATATTCATGAGTTCTGCTACTGAAACAAGGCACGATTTAAACCTAAACTTTAAATTAAGTTCATAGACAGGCTGCCGCTGGCGTTTGTAATTTAGTGCCTGCCCATATAAGGCCGTCCGTCAGCGGCAATCCAATAGCAAACTGCCACTAAATATTCACGGGTGAAGGACTGTGCTTATGGAGAGGAAGATGAGATGGTCAGGGTGGTGTTTGGCACAAACTCGGCGAAACTGCGAGAGAAAGTTTTAAGTGCCAGGACTTCGGTAACATTAAATACAGCCATGGACATAGCACGAGATGGCACCAGCACAGCTGGGAACCTTCGATGCATGCAAAAAATATGCAGCAAAAAATATGAAGCGTCTGATACATACAAGCATATTCATAAATGCATCTACTCCGGAAACAAAGCACACGGTGGAAAAAGTCAATGTCCCGGTAAAGGAAGACAGTGTAAAAAAAACCCGTGCATGCAGTGTGTCACGTCTCAGATAAAGAAGAAGACTAGCTGTTTATTGATGCAGTAAGAAACGAATCGATGAATGAAACCTGTCATCTTTACAACGATTGACAAACACGGAATGTAACTTGAACACAACACATCCTACAAATACGAACCTGATTGAAAGAAATAATGATAATCAAATCCTTGATGACAGCAACACTCAGTAACACTCACAAAACAAATACTGTATATTGACAGTCATGTTACGTTATTTTTAAAATGTTCCCTTTTCTTTTTCATAGCTTCTTTAACACACTACGTCTCCGCTGCGATACGCGGGTATATATATACCCCGATCTACATACTCGAATAATGGATACTTTATGCGCCATCAATGATTGTTTTGGTAAAGCCATACTCAGTGTATTCATTAGATGAACGGTAAAAAAGTAAGAGAGAGGGGAGGATGACTTATTGAGGCATGCAAGCAAAACCACAATAGCACGCGGGCTCGATGTACGAAAAAATATATCTTTTCAAGTTCTATTTAGTCCATATGTGTCAAACTCAAGGCCCGCAGGCAACATCTGGCCCGGCATGTAATTATATCCGGCCCGAGATCATTTTATATACTGTATTATTGTTATTAATGGCCCGGGGATATTAAGCACTGGTAACACAATAAACTACAGATCCCATAATGCAGTGCTTCAGCTGCCTTGCCGAACACTTACCGCGTCACCGCCGTCTCTTCAGTCGTTTCCTTACTTTGCGAAGGAAGCAGCTTTCTCACAGCTTCAGCACTGTTTTATAAACGAACAATATATAAGAAAGTCCTTTTTCCTTGCTTCGCCAACGAAGCAGCCTTTTTATTTAATCCACGGGTTCTCCGCTGTTTCATTGTTCATTTATTACGATTTTTATAATTATTGTGTAGGTTTTATTTAATCCACGGGTTCTCTTCTGTGTTCACTGCGGTGTCTGCTTTCGTTTACGAGCTTCGCCAAGGAAGCAGCTTTCTCACAGCTTCTGCACTGTTTTAAAAACGAACGACATTTAAGAAAGTGCTTTTTCCTTGCTTCACCAACAAAGCAACCTTTTTATTTAATTCACGGGTTGTCTTCTATTTTATTGTTCATTTGTTACGATTGTTACAGTTATTGTGTAGGTTTTATTTAATCCACGGGTTCTCTTCTGTGTGTCACTGCGGTGTCTTCTTTCGTTTACGACCTTCGCCAAGGAAGCAGAAACTTACAACCACCGAAACTTTGTAACGGCACAAGACTTCAGGTCACATCTCTATAAAACAACCTAATTGAAGCAACTATATTTACTGGCAGTGCCTCAGCTGACACAGTTTTTATTCCTCGCATCCCCGTTATACCATCTAATCTCCCATTTCAATTCAAATGCGTTCAATTTCCAGCAAGGCTCTGCTTCGCAATGACAATTAATAAGTCTCAGGGACAAACACTACAAAAGGTTGGCATTGATTTGAGGCGGATTGCTTTTCACATGGCCAACTGTATGTTGCATGCTCAAGAGTGAGCTTAGCACACAGCTTAGTCATATTACAACCAGAGGGCCGAACTGACAACGTGGTATACAGAGAGATCCTTAACAATTAATTTTGACATATTTTCGTTCAGTCTAAAAATGTTTACTTTTTTATTAATAAAAATATTCAGACAGTATTTCACCGCTGTGAAGCGGGTATTTTGCTAGTATATATATATATGCCAGCAACACTCATGACAATGACAAAACAATTACATTGTCAATCATGTTACGTTATTATTAAAATGTTTCCTTTTCTTTTTACTTCTCCGCTACCAAGTGTGGGTATTTTGCTATATATATATATATATATATATATATATATATATATATATATATATATATATATATACTGTATACTATATATATATATATAGATATGAGAACAACACTCATATCAATGACAAAAAAATTACATTAATAATCATGTTACGTTATTTTCAAAATTTTTCCTTTTCTTTTCCATAACTTCTTTTACACACTACTTCTCCGTTGCAAAGCGCGGGTATTCTGCTAGTAATATATATATGGCAGCACGGTGGCACAGTGGTAGCGCTGCTGCCTCGCAGTTAGGAGACCTGGGTTCGCTTCTCAGGTCCTCCCTGTGTGGAGTTTGCATGTTCTCCCTGTGTCTGCATGGGTTTCCTCCCACAGTCCAAAGACATGCAGGTTAGGTGCATTGGCTATCCTAAATTGTCCTTAGTGTGTGCTTGATATGTGGGTGTGTGTGCCCTGCAGTGGACTGGCGTCCTACCTGGGGTTTGTTCCTGCCTTGCACCCTGTGTTGGCTGGGATTGGCTCCAGCAGACCTCTGTGTTAGGATATAGTGGGTTGGATAATGGATGGATGGATGTTTATATATATATATATATATATATATATATATATATATATATATATATATATATATACTGCTCAAAAGAATTAAAGGAACACTTTTAATCAGAGTATAGCATAAAGTCAATGAAACTTATGGGATATTAATCTGGTCAGTTAAGTAGCAGAGGGGTTGTTAATCAGTTTCAGCTGCTGTGGTGTTAATGAAATTAACAACAGATGCACTAGAGGGGCAACAATGAGATGACCCCCAAAACAGGAATGGTTTAACAGGTGGAGGCCACTGACATTTTTCCCTCCTCATCTTTTCTGACTGTTTCTTCACTAGTTTTGCATTTGGCTACAGTCAGTGTCACTACTGGTAGCATGAGGCGATACCTGGACCCTACAGAGGTTGCACAGGTAGTCCAACTTCTCCAGGATGGCACATCAATACGTGTCATTGCCAGAAGGTTTGCTGTGTCTCCCTGCACAGTCTCAAGGGCACGGAGGAGATTCTAGGAGACAAGCAGTTACTCTAGGAGAGCTGGAGAGGGCCATGGAAGGTCCATAACCCATCAGCAGGACCAGTATCTGCTCCTTTGGGCAAGGAGGAACAGGATGAGCAATGCCAGAGCCCTACAAAATGACCTCCAGCAGGCCACTGGTGTGAATGTCTCTGACCAAACAACCAGAAAGACTTCATGAGGGTGACCCAAGGGCCCCATGTCCTCTAATGGGCCCTGAGCTCACTGCCCAGCAGCATGCAGCTCGATTGGCATTCGCCATAGAATACCAGAATTGGCAGATGCACCACTGGTGCCCTGTGCTTTTTACAGATGAGAGCAGGTTCACCCTGAGCACGTGACAGAAGTGAAAGGGTCTGGAGAAGCCATGGAGAACATTATGCTGCCTGTAACATCATTCAGCATGAGCAGTTTGGTGGTGGGTTAATGATTGTCTGGGGAGGCATATCCATGGAGGGTCACACAGACCGCTACAGGCTTGACAAAGGCACCTTGGCTGCCATTAGGTATCAGGATGAAATCCTTGGACCCATTGTCAGACCCTATGCTGGTACAGTGGCTCCTGGTGCACGACAATTCCTGGCCTCATGTGGTGAGAGTATGCAGGCAGTTCCTGGAGGATGAAGGAATTGATACCATTGACTGGCCACCACACTTTCCTGACCTAAATCCAATAGAACACCTCTGGGACATTATGTTTTGGTCCATTCAATGCCACCAGGTTGCACCTCAGACTGTCCAGGAGCTCAGTGATGCCCTGGTCCAGATCTGGGAGAAGATCCCCCACAACACCATCTGTCATCTCATTAGAAGCATGCACCGATGTTGTCAGGCATGTATACAAGAACACAGGGGCCATACAAAGTGCTGCGTACAATTTTGAGTTGCTGCAATTAAATTTTGGCAAAATGGACTAGCCTGCCACATAATTTTTCACTCTGATTTTTGGGGCGTCTTTGAATTCAGGGCTCTGTAGGTTGATCATTTTCATTTCCATCAAACGATGTGGCATCCTTTCGTTCCTAACACATTACCCAGTCTATATCAGTATAGACATCCAGGAGGATTTCTTTTTCCCATTGAGATCTGATGTGTTTTCAAAGTGTTCCTTTAATTTTTTTGAGCAGTTTATATATATACTGTATATATATATATACATAAAGTCATATGAAAAACTTTGGAAACCCCTCTCAGTCTGCATAATAATTGACTCTACTTTCAACAAAAAAGATAACAGTGGTATGTCTTTCATTTCCTAGGAACATATGAGTACTGAGGTGTTTTCTGAACAAAGATTTTTAGTGAAGCAGCATTTAGTTATGTGAAATTAAATCAAATGTGAAAAACTGGCTGTGCCAAAATTTGGGTCCCCTTGTAATTTTGCTGATTTGTATACATGTAACTGCTCAATACTGATTACTTGCAACACCAAATTGGTTGGATTAGCTCGTTAAGCCTTGAACTTCATAGACAGGTGTGTCCAATCATGAGAAAAGGTATTTAAGGTGGTCAATTGCAAGTTATGCTTCCCTTTGACTCTCCTCTGAACAGTGACAGCATGGGATCCTCAAAGCAACTCTCAAAAGATCTAAAAACAAAGATTGTTCAGTATCCTGGTTTAGGGGAAGGCTACAAAAAGCTATCTCAGAGGTTTAAACTACCAGTTTCAACTGTAAGGAATGTAATCAGGAAATGGAAGGCCACAGGCACAGTTGCTGTTAAACCAACCCAGGTCTGGCAGGCCAAGAAAAATCAGGAGCAGCATATGTGCAGGATTATGAGAATGGTTACAGACAACCCACAGATCACCTCCAAAAACCTGCAAGTGTATCTGTACATCGTTCTACAATTCAGCACAATTTGCACAAAGAACATCTGTATGGCAGGGTGATGAGAAAGAAGCCCTTTCTGCACTCACGCCACAAACAGAGTCGCTTGTTGTATGCAAATGCTCATTTAAACAAGGGTGACCATATTTTGATTTCCAAAAAAAAGAGGACGATCGGCACGGCCTCCAGACGAATTCAGACAAGCTTCTTGGTGGTTGATGAACATTATTTATTATACTTAAATGGTGCAGAATTTACCTCTGTAATAAAATAAAATGAAATCTGTAAAAACTTATAACAAAATAATAGCTCTCTTAGACTCTTCAAATAAATAATTAAATATTGTTCTAAATATGAACTATTCTGTTCCAGCTTCAACAATATATCTTTTAAATGTAATGAAATAAATAACAGAAGAGTCTCACAAAGACAAAATAACTTAAACAAAAAGAATCTAGACTTTTCATCTTTAGTTTTCTTCTTCATCCTGCTTCTCTTCTTCATCCTCCTTGTCAGCCCATCCATATTTTGCTGTAGAGCTGATCTTTCCTAGCAGTTTTCGATAGCTTAACAAATAAGCATGAAAGTCTTTGCAAGACAAGTCTTTGAACATGTGAATTTCCCTTGGGATTAATAAAGTATCTATCTATCTTTGAAGTTGTACTGAACTAGCAGAATCCCGTTAGTGACTCTACGGAGAGCTGGTTCCTGTCCTTGGTCCACTGGCTTTGCATTAGTGAAAAAACCCTCTCAACATTTGCATTGTGAGAGGGAAGTGCAAAGACAAACTGTGCAATTGTCAGTAGCTCTGAGTAACAAATGCAATGCTTTTTGCCTTTTCAAAATATTTGGTCCACTTCTGGTGTACCTGCAGGCCACTGAACTCCTCATCATGGTTGCATGTTTCTGTGAATTTCCTCAGATTGGTGACCTGGTCAAAACAGTTAACATCATCAACTGCCACCCCCTTCTCTCCAAGGTAATTGATGCATGCCTCCACATCATTCCAGTTTGGTGGCTCACTCAGATCCATCCACATGAATGTTGAGAACTCTTCCATGGGAGTCATCCACTTCTCCAGATACTCCAGACATGCACTGTACATGCCATGCACATCTGCACAGAACTGGTCACAGCCTTTGTCAAGTCCATCTTTGCGCTTCTGTGCCAGTAGTCCCTTAACTTTAAGGGACATGAAGTTGTTGCTCTTGCGTTGAAGAAGAATGGTATGTATATTGTTTAATGTCTTCTTCACTTCCATAATGGACATGTTCTCCTGTTCCATTTCTTGAATGTGGGTGTGGAACACAGACATGAGTGTGTGCATGTGCCAAAGGTAGATTTCAGCAAAATCATTTTCAAACAAACTCTTGAGTACTATGGGTGGCTTTTGCTGAGACAGAAAATATGCCTTTAAAGCTGGAAACATCTGTAACATCCTCTCAATGCTTGGGAACAATGACAGCCACCTTGTCTTGCTGTGAGAGAGCATCCTTCTGTAATCAATCTCAACAAAATCACAATACTCCTTCAGGCTCTCAGTGCGCACAGTGTAAATGTGAAAGTACTGGGAGGTTTTGAATATGATATTCTCAATGTCAATTTCTATTGTGCCTGCCCCATGGTGTGCACAATTATTCAATATGTGTGCTGGGCAACCCACACCGATCAGAGTCTTGTTTTGCAGCAAACTCTTCGAATTTGCAAACACATTCTTTCCAGCTTCATCGCGTCGGACTCCTCCAAAATTTGTGTTGCAATTGTCTCCAGTAAATGCAATGCATTTTTCCGACAGATTGTTTTTTGCCAGGGTTTCTGTGAGATATTTTGCAATGGTTTCTGCTGTCTCATTGGGTGTGTCTTTAACTTCAATCAATTTTGTTTGCATGCCACCCTTCTTCCAGTCAAAATACTGGATTATGACTGGGAATATTTTCACTGCTCCGTGGTTACTCCCGCCTGTGGAAACACCACAGTACTGGATTTCTTTGAGTGCTTCACGAGTGATTTCAACAGAGTGGTGGGCTATAGCACCATTGATGATGGCTTCGGTCTTGGTGCGAGCACTACTAAACTTTTTTGCAATGTCAGAGTCAGGAAATGCCTTTTTAAACAAAGTACTGGGGCAATCCATGGACCTGTAACTGTTGTGATGTTTCACTGTATGAAAAGCCATTGCACCTTCTGCTGCATTTACATCATCCTCTGTTTTTCCTGGTCTGGCAAAAAACTCTGTCAACTTTGCAGATGAACTCTCACCTCGCACAGCTTTTTTATGTTTCTCTGTGTCCATGTGGGCTTTCAGATCCCCAGCACCTTTATTGGATACCGAGACATATGTACCGGCTTTGCACACGGTGCACTCCGCCTCCCACTTGTCCCGACCGGGACGGTATGTGGGAAATTTTCTTTGCAGTTCATCGGTGAAGCTGCAGTTATGCTTCGCCATTTTCCCTGCTATACTGCTCCGCTCTCTGCTCTGATCCCTGTCTGTGTCTCTGTGTATTTGCGCGCACGGCCCAGACCTACCCACAAGGCAGCCTCCCAGTAATTACGTCGCGCAAAAAAGTAGTACCCTAGTATTGTGTGCAAAACACCAGTCAATTTACATACACGCGTAATGGTCCTATGAAAAACCGGACATTTTCGTGAATTTATAAAACCCGCCAGGACGCCCCGGACAGGACATAAAAAGTGGACACGCCCGGGCAAAAGAGGACGCTTGGTCATCCTAATTTAGACAAGCCAGATTCACTTTGGAACAAAGTGTTTTGGACTAATGAGACAAAAATTGAGTTATTTGGTCATAATGAAAAGCGCTTTGCATGGCAGAAGAAGAACACCGCTACTTAATGTCAAATTTGGTGGAGGTTCCATCATGCTGTGGGGCTGTGTGGCTAGTTCAGGGACTGGGGCCCTTGTTAAAGTCAGGGGTCGGATGAATTCAACCCAATATCAACAAAGTCTTCAGGATAATGTTAAAGCATCAGTCAAAAAGTTGAAGTTACTCAGGGGTTTAATATTCCAACAAGACAATGACCCAAAAACACAGTTCAAAATCTACAAAGGCATTCATGCAGAGGGAGAAGTACAATGTTCTGGAATGGCCGTCACAGTCCCCTGACTTGAATATCATCGAAAATCTATGGGATGATTTTAAGCAGGCTGTCCATGCTCGGCAGCCATCAAATTGAACTGAACTGGAGAGATTTTGTATGGAAGAATGGTCAAAAATACATCCATCCAGAATCCAGACACTCATCAAAGGCTATAGGAAGTGTCTAGAAGCTGTTATATTAGGAAAAAGGAGGGTCAGCTAAGTATTATCTCTGATGGGGTGCCCACATTTATGCATCTGTCTAATTTTATTATGATGCATATTGTATATTTACTGTTAATCCAATAAACTTAATGTCACTGCTGAAATACTACTGTTTCCATAAGGCATGTCATATAATAAAAGGAAGTTGCTACTTTGAAAGCTCAGCCAATGATAAACAAAAATCCAAAGAGTTAAGAGGTGTTCCCAAAGTTTTTCAAATGACTGTATATGGATGGGTGTAAAAGGAGCCAGACATGATTTTACAATTGCATAAATGACGGGCTTGGAATACAGGAGCTAGAGTCTCATCTCACACCTTTATAAGGAGCAAGGCCCTGCGTGGTAGAAACAGAATAATCACTGCTTGTATCCAATGTGAGGTCTGAAATGAATTCTCCAATCGCAAAATAAGGCAGAATTTCAAATTCATAGCACCTGGATCCAAGATCTTAAGAGCAAACTAAGTCTAGTAGATTATTACCACCAAAATTGCCTCAAGATAAACTGGGTACACTTATTAATAATCATCTTTCAATTAATAACTCTTTCTTTTTTCTTCTGCGCTGATCTTTGTTTAGAACCCTTATTCCTCCACTCACTGAGACTGATTGTGTTCTCGATAAACTTCTCCTGTTTAACAGCAGATGACACCACCTTGCTAGACTCCTTCATAATGCTGTCAGGATTAAAGTAAGCTCTTGATTTAACATGTCCAAAGAAGGCATCAAATGTGGCAGTCTGTCCCCTGAACTGCAGTTTGGAATCAGCTGATGCTGCTCTCTCTGCAAATGAGAAACTCATAATTAAAACTTCAAGTCATGCAGCAATATTCGAGCGAAAAATAACGTGGTTTGAACGCTCTGTGCATACAACTAGATGATATGATGTGTGACATGATTTTTTTTCATGGCCATTTTATGTTGTTTGCTGTTGTCCAGTGCTGGTTGCCATTCAGTCTCATTCTACCAAAAACCTCTTTCTTCATGGAAAGTTGAAATAGAATTTTTTTTTTCGACCACCATTACAAACTGCATGGGTAAGTAACCTCTAAAATGTCATTTTTGGGAACAATATTCCTTTAATGAAGCAGGTCAAATACAACTTTTGATTGACATTTAAACTTTAGAATAGTCTACTGTTACATAGGTCTTTAATCAGGCCACAAGGAACAAGGACTCTGGCACTTGGTGGCAGTTTGTTCCCATGAAGTCATTCGCGTAATGTGACATATCGCGCAACTCGTTTACCAAAATCAGACAGGTTTGTTTTTAGTTGTAGGTGCAGGCTTTTTGTGAATGAGACAAGACAACCAATGAATCCTCATCCGGAAATACAAAGCATAGAATTCAATGACAAGGAATAACTGGCATGTGTGTTTTGGACCCCACAAACAAAAGAGATGCTCGTCTGCCTGGTGTCTCATGTTTTAAGTCCAATGGAGTAGAATAAAGAAAACAAAAAGGGCTGAGATTGCAGGTTACTTCCTGTACGATTTTAATTTTTCATAAATTTTATTTTTTATAAATCATAGTTCCTGTACAATTTAATTTTTATTTTACAGTTAAAAAGAAAAAAAAATTGAATGCCACATTGGTACAGGGCCCAAAAAAATCTGCACCTGTACTTTAGCTCTAGATAAGCAAAGGCAATAAAAGAGAGGAGGAAAAAAGAATTTGCTCAATAGCCACCTATGGAGGATTGGCAGGAGGGTTGAGCCAGTGCCAAATTGTGCATCGGGTAAATGCCCAGTGATAAAGTACAAGATCCAGAAGAGCTCTTCAAACCATATATTTTTAGTCTGGACCAGTATAGTATGTCTCTTATTGTTTTAGAGAAAATCTGATAATTCAGCTTTTACCAGACTGATTTTTGTGTAGAAGGGGAAAGAGGAGCATTGAGTTGATAAAAATAATTCTAGAAGGATACTCATTTAAATAGTTTCCAGGGAGATAGAAGCCCAAGAGGATAAAGAATCTGCAGCACCCTTCAGAACTTGGGCGTAATTGCTCAAAGCATGAGTGAAGTTTGAGGCAGAGACACAATAAAGAAACGTCTGGACCAGTGAAATAGAAGAAGAAAGAGTGTCAGCTGGTACGGATCAATAAAGATGGAAGAGTGAGGATTTGTTACAGTTACTCTTGTAGCCAGACAAGATCTCGTACAAATGAAAAACGTCTAGAAGAACTTGAGGCTCAGCATCATCAACGTAAAGGGAAATTTTATAAATTGTGTTGTGCACAGTAACTTGGGTAAGTTTTAATATATTTTTGGCTATACACAGCTGAAGGCTCCAAGGAAATATTAAAAACTAGACATTAAGCCCATTAAAGTAACGGGCGCTAGAACAGTAGTGCATAAACATTACTAGGAACAGTCTATATTAAATGGCAAGGGACCTTGTATGTGGCTGTAATATGTGTCACTGTATTGTGTGCCTTTAATTTTCTCTCTCAGTAATACTGGTTTGTATTTCCGTGAAATGCCTGTAATTTTGTCTGACAGTAATACAGTGGAACCTCGGTTCACGACCATAACTCATTCCAAAACTCTGGTTGTAACCTGATTTGGTCGTGAACCCAAGTAATTTCCCACATAGGATTGTATGTAAATACAATTAATCCGTTCCAGACCGTATGAACTGTATGTAAATATATATATTTTTTTTAAGTTTTTAAGCACAAATATAGTTAATTATACCATTGAATGCACAGCGTAATAGTAAACTAAATGTAAAAACATTGAATAACACTAAGAAAACCTTGAACAACAGAGAAAACTAACACTGCAAAAGTTCGCTCTATAGCCTTACGACTCGCTCGCTGAAAACACTTTTATTAATGAGTTTTAAGCACAGGGAAAAAAAAGAACATTTAAAAAAATCCGTAATTTAATAAACAACCAAGAAAAGTAACATTGCAACAATGCACGTGTGTGTGTGTGTGTGTCTCTCTTAAGCGCATCTCTGTGTTTGTGTGTCTATCTGTCTGTCTCTCTCTCTGCACACACAGGGAATGCAGAGGAAGAGACTGAACACGTGCTGTGTGGCCCCGCGCATGTGCACTTCACCAGAAGACACACACACGGACACTTGGACGCACACAGGGGTTTTATTAAAGAGGATGTAGAAAGGGCAACCCTTGTCAGATTTCTTTATTGAGAGTCTTCCATGTTAGTCTGAACAGAAACAGTTGAGCATAGTGTAGGAGTCATATTTGCAAATCCTGGAACGATATCTGTAGTTTTTAGTGCTTGCCAGACAATGATCTAATCATCCAATCCATCTCAGCATCAAGAGCAGCACCAATTCTAGGTAGTAGTGGTAGGCTGCAAGTGTCTATCAAGTGCTTTAGCAAACAACTTAATCTCTAGATTCATTAAAGAGAACGGACAGTAAGTGGAGCAGTCAACTGGGTCTTTAGCTTTCTTAAGCAGAAGCATAATTTAAGAAGCGTTAAGGTATGGATTCAACTGAGCTGTATCATTATTGAACATTTTCACATTTGGTATTGAAAGCCGATTCCAAAAGACAGTCATCACCTCTGTGGGCATCTGGACAGAGGACCTTCATAAGTGGAGAGCCTTCAAAACTGTAACAGAAGAAGAGCGAGTATGTGTGTACTGTCACACACGTGTGTTTGGGAGTCAGTCAAAGGGGCCAGAAAATGCGAATTCCACACAAGGTGGAGGGATGGCGGGTTGCACTGAATCTCTCTTTTTTTTCTCTCAACAGACCAGACATGACAAATTCTGCCAGTCCAGGCCCCGTGGACGACACTTCTTGTCCCGCTCCGATGACATCACTCCCCTTGAGTCACCTTATAAACTCATCATCATCCCTACCAAGACAGTTCTACTTTGGACTTGAACCTATGCACAACCACTCTAACTTAAGCCCTTTTGCATCCAGGGCGGCTGCACAAACCACTATATATATATATCTATATCTACTGTATATAGCACAGCACCAGAGTGATAATGTCTTAGATATGGATTTTACAGGTAAGAAAAAATTGCACAATACTTGGTACTTGTAACAATATTACAACTACGAAGACTTGGAATAGAAGAACAATGGCTGACCTGCCAAAATTAAAAAGAAGCTATTATGTAAAATCATCCAGAAAAGTACAAAAGATCCCAGAAAGACATCCCAAGAACTGCAGGCCACAACTCAAAAGATGCTGGGCATCCCAAATGAACTTGGGATTATCCAGGCAGAAATGTCCCATGTTGATGTATTCATGCAAGTTTTTGCTTGAGTTTTTTGGAGAAATGCAAGGGTCACATCACAAGCAGCTAAAGGTAAGCTGTTTTTAGAAAAAAGAAAATGCAAATTAAACATGTTGGGTGTGTATTGAATTACTCACAATACAGTTCAAACAAAAGGCCTTTTTTTATTGAACTTTTTGTTTTTAATTTTATACAACTAAAGCAGTTGAGTGCTCAAAGTTATATCACAAATTGGTAAATTTAGGAAATTTCCTCTGAACTGTATCACTTATGTTACTATTTCAAAGGAAGGACATTCACGTAAAATGTCTTGCTTGGAAACTCATGTTTCCACAGCCCATGAACTCGGTATTAGTCCCCAATGCCTTTTTAAACTATGACCATCTTCATCCCGGGCAAAAAGATAGAAGCATTACTACTTAGAGATTAACTGGAGCAAAAACTGAAGTTCAGCTCCAGAATGCTGGGTTTCAAATCTTGGTTTAGGAAGTGTCTGTTTTGAGTGTATGTTACTTGCATGTCTGCTTTTCCTCCACGTCACAAAGATGTATGTGTGTGTTGAAAATGAATGGATGGACTGAAATGCAGAGTTTGCTGGTTGAGACTCTAAAATACAGCATGACACAGACATGCTATAGCTCAAGTGTGACTTCCAAGGTAATAAAAATCCTGCATGTTAACATTCAACATCATACTATGCACGTCTCTTTATTCTGCATACGACAGAAGAGTTTTGGATGTTCTTTTTGTACAAATGTACTGCCTAAAGTTAGCATTGACTACAAATAATGAATATTTCTGCATGTTTAGGAATTGAAATGAGATACATACCGAAGCTGTGAGGATCGAGACTTGTAACCCACTGCTTTATAACCTCTGTTTCATGAAGGGCTGTTCTCTTTAATTAAAAACAGATGCCAACAGTACAAGCCATACACACATAGTATTTACAGTTTAAAAAAGTCTTGCCATTTTATTTGCAACTATTTAAATACAAAGTATATATAAGGATATATTTTAATTTACATTGACTTTTTCGTAAACAAAATCGTTTGATACCTTAATTATGAGTAACCTGTAGAGTTCTTGATATTAAGGAATGGTCATTAAAGATTTAACAACAATATTGCAGTTATTGAAGATACTGCACATTATTTTTTCATTCATTTCTTTTATTAACGGACATCTTCCTTCCTATGACTGATGCTGTTTCGCCAGTAAAACTGCCCCAGTATCGGATTAATCGTGCAGTCCAAGTCACTGCCAAACATCGCTTTGAACAGTACACGCACACAAACTAAACAGCAGCAATAGACACCAGACACTTTTCGGAAATGCTTCCAGTCAAGTTAATCTTCCAAATGTAATTCTACAAAATAACAATTCCAGAATTATTAAAAAAAAAAAAAAAACAAAAACCTGAAACAGAAAAATACGGACACACCTTCATAACTGAAGAGAATAGCTCTTATTTGTTAGACAAAACATTCCATGTCTATTTGTTAAAAATCAAGAAAGCGATAAAGTGTTTAGACTAAATGGGAGCTTATGAGAAAGTGTGAATGCTTCTGTCAACATTCTTATGGACCTCTTCTGGCACAGCAGATCTGCACCAAGCTGAACTTAGGAGTGAAGTGCCAACACGTCTCACTCTGAGAGCCACGCTGGACAAGAGAAGATGCGATGTCCACTTAAATACAGATGAATGGAACATTTAAAATCTGTAAACGGAGAGTGATGTACAATGACATATGCATAATTTTGCTTTGGTACCTGTAGAAGACCTACACTTTAATAATATTATAGATGAGGCATGACAGACTTCAGCTCATACCTAGAAGTATGACGTGTTTTTTACCTTGCAGTTAAATTTTGAAATTCTATATATATCCATTGTGAATTTGAATCAGCATATAGTCTCAACTTATATCAATCAAAAATTAAAAAGACAGAAGTTTCTCTGGCAGTATATATATTTTAATACAACTATTATAATTTTGCGCCATTCTGCTATGTTCAACTGGAATGTCCCACTTAAACACCATGGTAGTCTAAAGCCACTTTCATCAAAACAGTTGCTAAGGAAGATGTTACTTACCCTGTTATTAATTTTGAAAAAACTACAAAATATCTATAAAAAGCATTATTGCCTCCAAGAATACATTAATCAGGCTTTTAAGTACTCCAGTTCTTGCAGTTTTTTTCCCTCTTTCATTAACCAAATCCGTAATTTTAGTAGCGGTAAGCACAAACTTTTTGGTGAGCATTCAAAGACTTAATCAAGTCCTGTCCTGACCAAGTTACTCCAGGTTTCTGAATTGACATGACTAAGTGACAGTGCATATGACAGGACAGCAGATACAGAGAAGAAAAACAACGGAAACAAACGCCCTGCTGACTCTGGCTGACTACCGGACTCAAGTATACAAACATCTAGAAGCCCCTAGCTACTGGCTGCCTTAACTGCAAATAGTTCCTCATTGCATGAATTAGTGTACAAAACCAACAGTGTTGGGGCACGTCAGTGGCGGTTTTTGGGGGGCTTCACGTTTCCTGATCTTGCAGTTCAACTATTGGAAATTACTGCAAAACTGCTTAAAGGAAACAAAGGCTCTCTATCAGTTTTCAGAAGAGGTTATTTGGTCAAATACAATATTAGAAGCTAAGTCATCCTCAGCTATTGGGAGTAGTAGAACTTACAACTGAAATACTTCCTGAAGCAAGAGAGCTCTCACTGTCCCCACACAGGATGAACCAATCAGCTGCTGCTAAACAGACTGTTGCTAAAAATGATATCCTTGCTACTCAAGATAGTGCCATAAAACAAGGAACAAACTTAAAAGCATGATTCAAAAGAACAATACATTGAGATATATCAACTACAAAGAAAGTAGTATTTTTATTATTTTACTTATCAGTATCTCATTCACTGTTCAAAGGTATATTTTGTCCAGGCATTTTACCAGGTATAGGAAGTGCACTCTGAATGTCCTTTGAACGATGCACTCAGAAAATTTACAAACAAAGTCTGATAAAATTTCAGTGCAACTAAGACATGAATGCACTGTTACATACGCATGTAAATGGGTGCTGGAATTGTGTGCAACAAATATGGTTTCCATTTTCTTAAAAAAATTGTTAACAAATCAGAAGCAACAGTCTGTTACAGTCATTTAATCGTTGTCTTCCTCCTCATCTTCACTTTCTTCTATACCATCACTATCTTCCTGGTCTTCTTCTTCCTCTTCTGTCTCTGGAATATCCCACTGTGGGTGATTATCTGGCATGTGCTTTGCTTCATGAACCTCCAGCTAAAAATAACAGAAAACAGCAATTATGATTAAAAAACAAAAAAAAAAACAAAAAAACCCCTCATAACATTCTCAAAGGCGACTAATCCATCTAGGTGCTTGCTAATGTATATCCTGAGAAAACATATGTATACACATATATACATATTCAATAAGGTGCTTTAAAACCTTTACATAGTAGCAGTTAAAATATTTCTTGTAAATCTCAACTTAAACATTAATGTAATCAGTTCAAATATAAAACCAAAGCTATTTGCCACTGCCAGTGTATTAACATTTTATCTAGTTTGTTACAGAAAAGCAAGTTATCCTCAAAGTCCAGAGCCACGATCATAAAATTATAACAGGCACCTCCCGAGTAACAGCAAGTTAACATTTCTAAATCTGTTTTCTTTTTAATCTGAACAGATACCAGCAGAAACATTTTCTTTGATCAGGGAACAGCATAAACAGTCTGCTTGTTCAGTAGCACCTTTTTGAGGGCTAATATTTTTTCCAAAAAACTCAGTTTTCAGAAAAGCACACAAAGCAACGGTTTCACACATAGATCAACATAAAACGTCTGTTGCTGCCTGTTGTGCCTGCTTTTGGCGCCTGTTTGAAATTTGAGGCAACTGCGGCTGAGAGGCTCGACAGTCAGCAGGAATGTGGCTGTCTTCTTTGTGAGAAAGGTGTGCAGGGGTGGCAGTTGTAGTGAGACCCAATTTGGTTTTTATCTCCCGTCATTGGAAGTGTCTGTCCTCCCAGATGAGCGTTACCATAGGTGCATCAGCTACACAAATGTATTCCACACCACGATCAGGTGGGTGCCGATCAGCTGATGCCAAGACCTCACTTTCATTTTCGATCTACATCTCCAGATCAACTGTATCAAAATCGGAGTCCGACAAATCTGCGATAGTCATCCACAGATTATTTTGCTTTGAGTATTCACTTTGGTATCTCTCCACATGCCATTTTAGAAGCTGTTTGCTCTTTGCTACTCACGCACATGCAGGAAATCAAGGTCAAATCCACAAAGCTAACTTTCCTTCTACCAAAAGCGTATTGAAAAGCACTGTAACAAGATCACTGATCTCTATCGATCACTAGCAAGGCTGAGGCTTTCAAAATAATAATAATAACAAAAACTGTGTTAATGCAATAACGCGATAACTTATACACACACATTATATATATATATATATATATATATATATATATATACATACATACACACGAGGTGTGGCAGAAAAGTAATGAGACTGGCAACACTGCAAGTGATGTGGCAACGCTGCGCTGTTGTCCTTGATAGAGCACGTGTATCAGTACCCTCCCATAGCTCAGTGCGAGTTTCAACTCCTTCCGTTAACTACGTGATTTTTGTGACCGCTATTAGTGAAGTTGTGTTTTTGGTTGTGCGTCACGCAAAATGGAACAGCGGAAATATGGAGCAACGTTGTGCCATTAAATGTTGTGTTAAGCTTGGAGAATCGGCAAGTGTGACGTTTGAAAAGTTAAAACAGGCCTATGGGGAACATTCTTTATCCCGAGCTCAAGTTTTTCGCTGGCACAAATCATTTTTGGAAGGCAGAAAACAGGTTAAAGATGAACACCGTTCAGGGAGGCCTTCAACTTCGAAAACCAATGAAAACATCGAACGTGTGAACACTCTTGTGAGATCAGACTGTCGTTTAACATTAAGAATGTTGAGTGAACAATTAAATTTGAACAGATTTACCGTTCATCAAATTTTGACTGAACATTTGCACATGTGAAAGGTCTGTGCCAAAATGGTGCCGAAACACCTCACAATTGAGCAGAAGGACAATCGAAAAAACAAGTGTCTTGATCTTCTTGACAGAATCGCTAATGAGCAAGATTTCTTTAGTCGTGTGATCACAGGTGATGAATCATGGATTTTTGAATACGATCCTGAGACCAAGAGGCAAAGTCAGGAGTGGCACACTGCAAACTCTCCTCGACCAAAGAAAGCTCGAATGAGCAATCAAGATCAAATCAATGCTGATTTGTTTTTTTGACAAAAGGGGAATCGTCCACAAAGAATTTGTTCCTCCAGGACAAACTGTCAACCAAGTTTTTTATAAAGACGCCCTTGAAAGGCTCAGAAAAGGGTCATTCGCGTGAGACCAGACATTGCAGACAAATGGATGCTCCATCATGACAACGCCCCATGTCACACTGCCCTCTCCATAACAGAATTTTTGACCTCAAAAGGCATTCCTGTGGTTCCCCAGCTCCCTTATTCACATGACCTCAGTCCGTGTGACTTTTTCCTAAACTGAAAAATGTCCTCAAAGGAAGTCATTTCGGGACTTTAGAAAACATCCAAAAGAGTGTAATGGACATGCTGAAGACCATACCGGTTGAAGACTTCCAGCGCTGCTACCAACAGTGGGAACAACGTCTCCATCGGTGTGTAGCTGCCCAAGGGAACTACTTTGAAGGGGATAACATTGATGTTTGAAAAAAATAAAAACTTTGGTAAATAAAAAATCAGTCTCATTACTTTTCTGCCACACCTTGTATGTATGTATATATATATATATATATATATATATATATATATATATAAAATATAAATGTATATATGTTTCTTCTTTTGTACACACCCAATGGATATCCAAAATCTAAAAAACTTTATAAAGTTTTTGTTGCTAAACATGTTCATGTCAGACCTACAGTATTTTGAACTTTTACCAAAATACTTTAGGCAAAAAATATTTAAGACCCTACAGGGAAATAGAGCATGGGAAAGGTGCTATAAAAATAAAATATTATTATTGTTAAGACAAAAACAAATTCATAACTAATGAAAAAGACCTTTATTTTGTGCTTATAACAGTAATATTTGGATATATCCTTGTTAACTTAACTCACCTTAACTTTTTAATATTATATGCAATCTTATTCGTCTTGCATTTAGGCTGTAACCTGAGTAGAATTGCGAGAACATCTCTTGTGCACATTGCCTGGGAAGGTGATCTGCATATATTATGTAGGACTGATGTGATGTTGAGTTGTTCTACACCTTCTACATAATAAAACATTAAGATCTTAGAGCTTCCAGACTCTCTGAGCAATCTGGCTTTGGTGTGATTGGCCAGCTTGGCTTTGTTGACAAGATCGAAAGAGGAAGTGCAAGACACACAAGGAGGAGAAAATCCATAGGAGGCATGCTGAGAGTCACCTTCAAAGATGGGACGTTTAAAACCTGCACACGAGGCGAGAAAGCTGCAGCAAAAATAAGTCTGAGAAGAAGGCTTCCTGGAAGCGTGCTTGAGAGAGGGAGTGCCTGTCAAGACACACAGTTATAAAGGAACGAGGCAGAAGTTTTATCTAGGGCAAAGACAGAATAGTTTAAAAATATTTACTATTAGCTGTCTTTGACAGGTAGTGTGGCGAATGTTGATATAATTATTAATGGTGAGAAGACTTTTGATGTCCATTATACTGTGTATGACATTGATTCTATGCTGCTTAAAATAAATGAGATGGGACTATGTTGATTTTTGTACTTTCTTTAGTTTTTTTAATCTTTCAACTTTATTAGTAGTTGGCTTGCTAAAAAAATGTATTTATAAAGTAAATCAAGAGAAAGTGGATTCCATGGCAGTGACTGCTCTGGTTAGTAGGCCATTCAGTAAAATTCAATATCATATATTAATTCTGCACAAGTTATTCCAGAGCAAACATCTATCCAATCTGAATGTTTCTTTAGAGAAAAACTATTTAATCATGCATATGAAAGACTCAGTTAATGAGGAAAGGGAAAGATGGGTTTTATTTCCAACATGAAGCTGGAAAGTTCAATACTGGATATGTCTGCTCTCCATTGTCAATTCACTTAGATGAGTTACTAGCAACCCATGGCTCAATTGATGGTGACAGGTAACAAGCTACATTAGTTGGAACTTCCTTGGATGGGCTGTTAGGGTTGGCAAAGTAACATATACTGAACTGTTTATCCAATCCAAACGAATCTGTCAAGATGAATGCTGTTAATAGTATACAGAAATAAGCTGTGTTACACTGGGGACCTCTGTAAGAATGACTCTTTTTAATCAATGTGCTTTGATTCTTTATGCCACAAATTCTGCACAGTCTACTCTGTAGTCATGCTGTACTAAAAACTGAATATATGGGGGGGGGGGGATTTTCCTTTTTTGGCAGACCATGACACAAAATTCAGACTTTCTAGTTTCTCAGAGATTTTTGTCCTGTGGTATAAGGAGCCCTATGGCGTTGCATAAGCAAAAAGCTCACATTTACATTTGAACAAACTGAAAATACAGTCTTCACTGATTTAAAAAAGATCCAGCCTGACAACTAAACTTTTAAATTTAAATTGTAATTTTGATACATGCAAGGTAAAATATTGCTACAAGGACTAATCAGAAATACAACCAAATGCAGAAAGACATCTTGTATTGCATGCTGATTGCCAAATGGATGTAATTATTAAAGCAGAAAGTGTCACAGAAAGGTCAATTTTCAGTCTAAAGGCATATGTGAGCATGTATGTAGCAGCATGTTAAGTTCCTTTCTGTGAGAAATGCTACATTATCACTCTTCCTCAAACTCTTGTAAACAGGATAACAGCCAGTATGTACATCTGGGAGGCTCATTACTGGTGAGTGTGTGGAAATGACCTTACCCAAAAGGCTGAAACTATTACAAACACCCATGGAAAACTGTGTGTTATAAGAACAGTCATTAATCATCTTTTATAAAAATAGGCAAGCCAATTTAGAAAATGCTGCGTTTTTATAAAAAACATAATGAACTAATGCCACCTATGTGGAACAACTGTTAAGTTTTGCTCTGCAACACACGTGTGACTTATTTTAAACCACAACACTCATGTGTAAGAAACAGGTCAAGCAATCACGGCCATCTAGAGATCAGAAAGCAGCAGAAGCTGCATGCAAACGTAACTGTGTATCAGATCATTTAGCAGGAGCAGCACCATAGCTCCATATGTACCTTTTGAAGCAGTCAGATCATAGAGTAAAAGACTTGATTTTGTTTAGAATAATGAACTCTAATAGTTGACTGTACTTATATATCACATTTAGAAAGTAATGCATTTTTATTTTAAAATAATACCACATAGTACAGTGTGAAACTTTTATTTCGAATTTTCACATTCAAATTGAGGAGGGCAGTTTTATTCAAATTTATTACCAATAAAAGTACTTTGTAAAGCTGGAAGCAAGTGCTATGTTTGAGGCAGACATCAGCTATTGGTTTTTAAACAACAAAAGTATTGTGAAAAGCAGACACAGGTGCACACATTGTGTAACTTTAGGAATACAATCACATTTATTAATTAATTGGTACTTCCGGCCAAACCTCAAATTTATTTAATTAGACTGACCAAGCAATTGTTTTTTTGAATGCTATAATCCTCTTTCTCTGTTCTTATAGTGCGTGGCAGACCACTCTGATTATACAATCTCAAATGTGTTAATGGAAGCATGTAATCGCAGTTGCTGGGGCTATTAAAATAGTGACTTCAATCAGCAAACACTATATTTCTGTCGTATTGGGTTTTTAAAGCTAAATTATTGGTCATTTTAAATGTAACAAGTAAAATGTGACAAATGTAGTCCATAATAATGCAACATGGTTAGCGCTGGAGAGAATGGGATCCTTTCTCCTGTTTAGAGTAATTAACTGCAGGTATAATCAGCCCAGTTCAAAGACTAATTCTGGATTGGGACATGGGCTAAAACAAATCTTATCACTTATGTGCAGTACCCTGAAAACAACATAGGAAAGAATGTTTTACAGGAATTCTAGAATAATGGATTAATCTGCAATTATTAAGAAAACAGCCTGCAAGTTAGATGAAATGTTTGTGTTTGATATATGAAATTCAAATTAATGTGATTTGTCCACTGAATATTACCCTATCATCCAGCAGTCTCTTCTACTCGTGCATGCATTAATTTCACAACAGTAAATGTCACAAACCTGACAAAGTGATTGTCTGACAAATCTGATTTCAAAAATGTGTAGTCACTTATGCATCAAAAGAGTTTATGCAAATAGAAATATCCTAAACAATCTTGGTCTTCATTAATTTTTATGGCATTGATATTAGAATGCAAGAATTTTAATTTTTCAGCACTGATTATAAGTAGTATATATTTTTGGTTATAATCTGTGACTATTGCTCATAGGCTAGTGACAATTTGGATTTTGTGTTAAGGAGAAGAAGGTGTGCCTTAAGCAGCATGCTGGCTGATGAAGGTTGCTTTCCTTCCTGCCACCCGGTGTGTGGACAGACAGGTAGCTGCAGCAGAGTTGCCTGTAACACTTCTCCAGTGCTTTTTAAACAAGTATGTCAGTTTTCACTATTAATTTATTCAAAGAGGATTCCCTAAAAACATATTTGCTTCTCTTACTAACTTCGATGGGAACAAGAGATATATACAGGTCTAAGAGGGCCTAACAGCATTCCCTCTTCAGGAGTCTCTGTGTTTGCTTTTTGTTAGCTTGGATAAACATTTCTTGGTGAAAATGTATTTAGTTTAAGGTTCAAGCTGTTAGAAACTCTAAGTAGGTCTGCCTGTGAATCTCTATCAAAATCCAAAGCTGGCGACTTTCTTTTTCTGCTTTCTAGCATTCTTTGTCTTCCATTAATGCTATTAAATGGATTCTGCTGTGATTTACTATGCAGTAAACTTTCTTGATTTGGCCTGAACTCTTACTTGTTATATAGGTACTGTACACTTTATAAACTGTACTGCACTGTATTCCCAGCAAAGCAACTAGTAATGGTGAATGCTTTTAATTTATAATCAGCATATCATTTCATATATGAAACAAAATTTCTTCAGTAAGAAACCAAATTGTTAATAGTAATTTCTGCAATAAACTCTCGCAACCATTAAATGCTTAATCAATCTTACCCTCATTCGACTTTTTTTTGACAGATTGTTTTATCTTGGTAGAGTAATATATATATATATATATATATATATATATATATATATATATATATATATATATATATATATATATATTGCTACTTTCCCCTATTGTATTATTAATATGTAGCCTTCGAATACCTAATCTCACAGACTTACCACTGTTTATAAGGTATTATTGTATATAACTTATCCCCACCTTCCCTTCTACATCTATAACCTCAGGCAATTAGATGTAGTAAAAAGACAAGCAGGAGTTAAGTTACACATAAAATAATGCATTATTGATAATATTCATGAATAATAACAAAATGCAAAGTACATTTGAATATTGGCAACCATACAACCCGATTAAATGGTGATGTGTAGTTTCTGTTGGCTCTTCATTGTGTTGTCTTCAGTTCATGGTGTGATGGTCTTCTTCATCAGATCAGTAAGAGAGAGCTTGTTTCAGATGTTAATAAGAGACGGAATGTGGTTGAACAAGCAGATTTATGGGTTTTCTGTCCAAACCCTACAGCCAATAGGACATCATGGTACTTAGTGGCCTCTGAGACAAGCCAATTCCAAACATCCATACCTCTGACCAATGGGGGAATAGAACATCTTAACACCTGCCCCCAAACCACATGTTAACGTAACCTGGCTTCTTTGCAGGTGTTGAAAGACTTTAGCAGAGAAATACTCATCAAACTGGTTTAAGACACATCCCCCAAATCCTGTCGTAAAATTACAAAGATACTTATTCGTGTTAAACGGGGGGGGGAGGGGGATAGGGGGGTTTGGTGGGGGGTGGTTATGGGCTGAGCAAACACGAATACCTCTCACCGAAGTAACACTAAATTACTTTGCTTTGCCTAAATTACAAATGAAAGACATACAAAATATTTATCAAGTTATATGCAAAATCGCACATCACAACACAGATTGAAAACTTATTTTCAAAAATAATTTTAATCTATGCATTAATTCTTTGGACCATCACACATCATAACTAAATATTCATTATCTATGGGACTGGGGGCAGAGGTGAGTCCAGGGTGCAAATTTGGCACATTTTCTCTAGTTCACACTGTCTTTATCTATGAGTTTATGAATTAACTTAAACCTTCCACCAGCTTACCTGCCCCTATGTCTGCTATCTTGGTCAAGATCGTTGTACTTGCCTTTGTATTTGCACCACAGGCAACATTAATGTGTCTGTAATCAACTGTAAAATGGCTGCTGTTACACCAGTCTTAAAAAAGCAACATCATGATCAAGAGGGCTTTGCCAACCAATTTCCTATCCTTCATTTGTGGATAAGATGCTGAAGTGTACAGATGCCGAATTAGTTTATTCTAAGAAAATATGGCGTTATTTCAACTTTATCAGTCTGGTTTTAAAGGCTAAACATACATAAACTGATTTATTTCTTTATCATTAAAAATAAAATGTGAATCATTATGAACCTACATCTGTCTGTTATATATCCAATGCAGAATACAATAAACAGGCATGTAAAATGTGCTTTGACAAGGAAAAACTAATTATACTTTGGAGCTAATACTCCCTTACTCATAGCTGCACAATACAATATTTCCTTTTTACAACGGCTAAATACTAATGAGTTGGTTGAAAGAAACCTCTCCCAATAACCCCTTAACTGATTTTCACTATCCAGCAAAGTATGGAACAGACAATGACTGTTATTTTTCCTATATTTGGTTAAAAAAAAAAGTCTTACCTTTAATGGCTTTATCATGTCTAATCCCATATATGAATCTGATTTTAAAATTACTGAGTACTGATAATTTCCTGGTTTTGATGGTGCAGGAAACTTCAGTTCAACCTACCAAATAAACAAAATCAGCTGTGAAATTCTGGCAAGGTATATTGCATAGTTAAGACTTAAGTAAATTAGCATCAAATCGACAGTGTAGGCAAATATTATAACAAACTCACATAAATACATTTTATTTGATCTTATGTAGGAGTTTTTCCAATTAAAGGTAGCATACAGTAGTCCAAAGGTACAGTTTGAAACAAATTATTCAAAAATAATACCATTACAATAATAATGAATATTGGATTTTTAAACCAGCACCTTATCTGGCTATAAATATTGCAAAGTATCATATTTACACGTGTACCACGCGCACATTTTCCCTCGAAAATTAGCATTACAAAATCAGGTGTACGACATACACGAGGAAATGTAATTCTGTAATGTTTACTTCTTCTGCTTGGGCTTGCTCACTCGCTCACGCACTCGTACACGATTTTCCTGATTTTCTTTGTAAAAATTAGGGTGTGCGTCTTACACAAGGATGCGTGGTACACAAGTAAATGCGGTAATATGTTGAATAACAACATATACTCACTCAACCAGAAATAATCCATATATTATTAGAACCAAATCCTTAAAACTTACTTGCAGGTTTCCTAAATGAAAATGAAAAATTTGATAGAAACTATACAATTTGTTTTAGCAGATAAACCAAAACTCATATTTGATTTGGATCATTTAACGTGGTTTAAAAGTTTTGCTCTTCCAAACTGCTATTTTAGAAAAATAAATCTGCTAAAAGATCAGTAAATATTAAAAGAAATTCTAATTAAATTAAGCAGACTTATCTCTGTCAAAGTACACAGAACATAAAAGATTAATTAATACTAATAATCCCAATTCAACATGCCTAGTGGATTGAACCATAAAATAAGAATTTAATTACTGTAAAAAAAATCATTCAAATAAATCGATGGAAAGGGAATGCTGGCCCATAATGATATCTGCAGTTACTACTTTTTACACTTTACCTAGTTTGTATAACTGATGAAAACATAAAAAGGCCAACTTGATAAACGAGCGAGGTCTTGCAATATGAGTAGTATGTATACGCTTTGTCTGCCGAGTGTCACGTGATCACAACTGAGCCGATGGTTGTTTTCTCTCTGCGGGATTGTGGGTAATCATCTCCCATGCTTGGTCTCAGTTGGTGTGCCACACTCATATAGTCAACATCTGTACAAATGTGTACTGTTTACTACAGCATTGTGACCTTGTATGTGTGCTATAATGTGCGAGTCCCTGTCTTGCAGCCCAAAACACGAAGCTGAGTCTCAGTACTTTAGCAAAACTAGCTTTAATTCAACTTGAAACAGGAACAGCACAGTTATTTATAGTAGCGGAATCTGCCACTGTCCTATACACAGACACAGCAGTAAGCCAGGGTCAGGCCCAGGTTAATGGACAAGTAATACTGTGCCCTTGCAGTTATATTGTTCCTTGCATCACCCATTGACGGCAGGTGCTTACAGCATGACCACGATCTTTGAGGCGAACTGCTACAGCACCGGGAGCATGCAGCTGCTTCAGGACGCTCTTCTGCTTGTTGTCCCGTTGGGGGGATATCCCAAAAGAGTTTAGGAAACCTTACAGTGTGTAAAGCACTGATTTTATTTTGTGTCCAAGTGTAGTTGACTCTTCGGGCAAAAGCAACTGTCACTGGATAGGTTCCTTGTTTAAGTTACAAAAAAGAAAAAATTCCAGTGAGCCAACAGATAGCAGTGATTCTGTTAGTTATAGTTAAAGTTGTCCTACACAATAACCCTCCTCTCCTCTCTCTCTCGTCTCCCTTACACCAGCCACAATTCTTTTCAAAGGTAAAGTGCAGGTTAATTTGTTTTATGAATTTTATATTTTGTATTAATCATTTTTATATGAATATTTTTGGGTTATAGAACGAATCATCCGAGTTTCCATTATTTCTTATGGGAAAATTCACTTTGATATACGAGGCCTTTGGATTACAAGCACATTTCCGGAACGAATTATGCTCACAAACCAAAGCACCACTGTACATCAAACATAATCAGTTAGTATTGCTAAAAATGAAAGCTCAGACTCTTGCATTTAAGATACATTTTATCACTGTTGCCACACTGATGCTCTGTTGAGAAATCTCTCTATTATAATAAAAAAACTTCTGGGACGAGACAAGACTTTTTCAGAGAGATACTTTCACATCCCGCGAGACGAGACTTTGTGCAAAAAGATTTAACCATCTGGGGCTGGAAATAAAAGACAAAGAGTAGATGACAAAGTAGAACGTCGTACAGAATTCAAAAATGGCGCGATACACATGCAGAGCAGGTTAGAGATAATGAAAGTACTAAAATTCAAAAGTCTCAAAAAATGATAGCAAAGATTGCATTAGCACAAACAAATTGAAATTATTACTCAATGAAATAATGGAACAGCGAAAAGAGACCAGATATATTGTTCGGATTTAAACTTTAAGTCGGAGACTTGAAGAGCGTTTAATTTGTTTTGTCATCAAGGAAAAGTAGTGTTTCCCAATGAAGAGGTGTATCCATGAGAATTAAAAGATTTTTTGTTTGGTGAAAGTGACATCTACATACGCAAGCGGCAGAGATACGAAGTGGCTGGCGAGTAGCGCAGGCTGGGGGTTGGGCAGCGAAGCAAGCTGGGCCCCCTAGTCAATATAAAATTAATGCTAAATTACTAAAAACCACTAAACAGAACAAGAAACTGTTAAGCATTTAATGGAACTTGAGAATATAAATAATTTCATATTGCTGCATTTTTAAAAATATCACTCTTAGAGAAATCACAATGCTTTTTGTCTGCTGTCAAGCAAGAACATTTTAGATGGCACTTACTTTTTTGTAACAGAAATATATTTAAAACTACAAGTATATGATATATAAAACACTGTGTGGACAAACTATGCAGTAGAAATCGGACTACTGGATGTCTTGATTTCATTTTTCCTTGTTAAGGAAATAAAAATCACAACAGCTAATTAAAACTTGAAGTATCATGACTGGAGTTTATGAATGTAATGTGTGTTTTAAGATGACTACAAATACAGCAGCTAATTTTACTTTCATACAACTTAGAAAAAAGTTGATTATGCTCACCTCTTCAGTTTCCTTTAGTGTGCAGACATGATAGGGCATAGATATTAAAGTTTGCTCTTTTCGGTCAGCAATATAAAGCCACCACCATTCTTGCTTTTCCTGTAGAAGAGAACATAAAACAAAATCTCACTTCTTATGACAGGGCTAAATTTAATTTTTTAAATTTTAAAATAAAAAAGCATAGAAGAGAAAGCAAGGAAATTAGCTCTTACCTCTGGAAAATACAAACTATAAACTGGATGTGTTATTTTTGACTTAGTTTCTAGAAGTGCCCTCTCTCTCCTTTGGATACTTTGCTGTAGTGCTTCCCATTCCTAATAGTAACATAAAAAAGAGTAGTCTTGTAACTGGGTAGATATTTTAAAATATATAAAATTCATAAGACAACATACCACTGTATGAATTTGCCAAAAAACAGACAATTAAGTCTATGTGCAAACCAAACAATCTCAAAATGTACTGCAGAGTTTAGCGCTACTGCTCAACAGCTACATGACCTTGGGCTTTTCTGATTACAAGTGAACGAGTACATCAGTTTGCTCTGTGTTACTCTGGTACTCCATCTAGGGGTGATACCTGCATTACACTAGCTAAGCTGTCAGGACTGAATTAGAAGGGCATGATAAAGGATGGACAGAAAAATGGTGAATCCTGTGGCAAAAATAAGCTTTAATAACTCCACCATGTGATCTAACAGGGGAACATAAAAATCAGTTAGTGGCTATTTAGAAATTACAAACATTACAAAAACAAGTAATAGTTTTATACTTGACATTTTTACAGAGGATAATGAGATGATGTATTACTTTATTCTGGTAGGTCTAAATCCTTTTCACACTATAGTGTTATATAGTTGTATTGTCTATTTATGGTTTGTTTCTGTCGCACTTTGTTGTATGTTGCTATATCTTACACCGGGGCTGATAGAGATACATGTACATGTAACATAATTGCTAATGACAATAAAGCAACATTGACCTTGATTTAACAGCATCAAGTAATACAAAAAAGTGTTGTGGGGCACTTTGAATTGTGCTGAAGACTGTATAGGATTCAGCACTGTTTTGCCAATAAATTTCCACGAACACCACAAAAAAAAAAACAGCAATAAAGTAAGGTCACAAAGAGATAATATTGAGCTTTTTATGTTTTACTAGGGGGCTTCACTCACCAATCCCCCTGCCTGCGCTACGCCAGCCACTTCATGTCTATCCACTTGCATATGTGGATTTCACTTTCACCAAACAACAAATCTTTTAAGTCTCACGGATACACCTCCTCATTCGGAAGAAACACTACTTATGTCCATATATGCAATCTCTTTTCACTGTTCTGTTATTTCACCGTGTAATAATTTCCGTTTGATAGCACTCATGTGATCTTTACTATCATTTTTATAAAAGTTGAGAGCACAAACTGTGTCTGACAATGGCATTCACACGACTGAGAAATGATTGTACCGTGTGCATGGTTGTAAATGTTTGACAGGAGGGCAGGACTTTTCAAAATCTCTTTGCAAAAAGTCTTGTCTCCCGGGACTTGAAATTATCTCTGAGAATGTCTTGATGCAACATTTTCTTCTAGAACAGAAATATATGTTAATTACTGAGAGTTGACTCTACAGTATACTAAAGTTTACTAATCCCTGATTTATTCGAGTGCAGTTAAACAGGACATCATATCTCAATAGAAATTTATAAATTACATCTAATAATAAACATCCTTAGAATGCCTTGAAAATTTTAAATTTACTTTCATAATCTTTCTTCCTTTTTTTTTTTCCAATTTCCTTTTATTTGCAGATTTTAGTTCCATCTCAGACTACTTCATGTGGAGGTGAGCTTTTGCTGGATAGGTTATGAGAGTACAAACAGCGTATCACCACAGCAGCTCTCAGATCATTAGTCTCTGATGAAGGAATTTATCTACATAAAGAGAGACTCCAAAATTCACCACTACATGGAAAATAAAATCTGCCAGCACCTGGAGGGGAGAGGGTAAGGTTAGCCAGCTATCCTATTTTAAATTTTATATGGAGCTAAGTCATAACAGAACCTTTTCCTATTTCACACTTAATAAAAAAAACACAAAAACTTCTCTCTCTTATTGGAGACAGCTTGCACTGAAGAAAGATATCTATCCAAAAAGATGATGGCAAAAAGTTATCTAACCAAAAAGATGATGGCAATAATCTCAAATGTAGGCAATATTTCTGCATCTTACTATTTCAATTCAATTTTAAAATTGAATATTAAATATTTGAATATATTTATAATCTGGGCATAAATGAGACAAACTTAGTTTGCAGTGTGCTGCATACTTTATTTTTACATGACAATATTTAAAAATGTTTATTTCATGTCAAACTATTCCTTTTCTATTATAAAGAAAACAAAAATAAACGCTTTTCTGATTTAAAAATTGATGTAACCATTTTCTTTAGCTATTCTAACATTTGTGGTTACCAATGTTCCTTTTACACTTCTCACATACTGCTTCTGTTCTCATCAGAGATTTATAAAGGTTCAGTATGCCATCTAAACAATTTTTGTACTTGCATAATCAAATGTGTTACTTCTAAAAGACTTTGAAAATGCTTAAGACTTCAAAAAGGTACTGGTCCTCAAATATACTGGAATGGCTCGAATAAAGCAAGTGACTAAAAATGTACATAAAAAAAGAAAACACTGACTATGGAATTGTAATAGATATTTATACCCCAGCATGAAAAAAAAGGTATACAAAAAATAATCTAAATTACAGGTAAATGACGACCATATTTTAATGTTTATAAACAAAGTTTAACAGTACTGCTGACAAATTAAATAAATCTGATACCTAAAAATAATGATTGGATACCTTTTTTCAATACAGAACAGTAGCATTAATAACACTTTTTTGAATGTATCTAGAGAATTAATAAAATAATGCAATAAATAATATTAACTCAGTGTATCTTATAAGTAATCTCACCTCTTCATCATCTCCACCGATTTCATCATTCTCTGTTTCACTCTGCTTGTCACTCTCATCCTCCCTCTCACTTGGAGAATCCTTATTTGCATCTATATCTTCTGAATCACTTCCCTTATCTGAAACATCTTCTTCTTCTTCCTTTGTATAAGTGACTGCATCCTACAGAAAATATTAAGTAGGTGGTTAGGTAAAGTAATAAAACATTTTCAAACTCCTGTTAAAACACAAGCAAAATAAGTTAATAACTCCTTGCACACATGACAAGATTTTTTATTTATTTATTTTTTTTAAAACAGTAAAAAATGCAAATAATTTACCCGATAGTTTTCTTTTACACAAATTCTCCCTTTAACGTGATGTACATTCATATATTTTTCTTCCTGACATTATCAAAGTTGATGAAAAAAAGTTACATCATACACTTCTATGCTAGTAACAAAAATCTAATGGAACAGCCAAGTATTATTTTTACAATTAATTTGATATTCACTTTAAATTAATATACCCAACAAGTTTTGTTTTCTTTTTCATAAAAAAGTGCACTCTTCATGCAAATTTGAGGCTTTGGATCATACACACAATAACAATAAATAATAATTATAATCTCTGTAACACTGACCTGAAAAAAGTGTGATTCATCTAAAAATAATAATTATAATAAATAAGATATAAAAAAAACAGTGAAAGTACATGGGTGATTAACACAGTTTGTGTCAACTATTATTTTACGTAACACAAAGTTTTGATAAAGAGTAGACATAAGCTCATGATTTTCTCTATATTTGGTTAAGGCTCTCTGTCAGAGGCAAACTTTCTCCACATTTCAAAAATATATGCTAGATAACATATGGCATAACACAATTATATTCTTACTATACAATCTGAAACAATATAATAATGTCTTTAATTGATCCACTTATTTTTCATGCAACATCATTAACTTGAGATTCAGTTTTATTCTCTGCTCTCTGTTACTTGCATTTTTGTAGGTGGCTAAATGTCTTGTTTTTTTTATTGGTGTACCCTAGCTTTTTCCCCCCCCTAATTTTTTTGTATTACTGTTGTATTTCTGAGAACTAACTGTAATGTGTCTGAATTTTATTTGTGCCTTATTACCTAATTTCGTTGGGCTAGACTCTGGGGGATCTGGCAGATTTGAGAATGAATAGATGGATGTAAAACATTATTTCATTAAAAAAAAAAAAAAAACCTTCAGGAATGAGCATCATTGGGCTTTGCGACCTAAGAACCAAGTTACCCAAACTTTTCTTTAACATTTCAGTAATTACTTACCGCTCTAATGCTGATGTTTCTAATCATAAAATAGTTCATTACGAAAGCAAATTATTAACACTAGAATTACCAGAGCCTACGAAAAAACTCGTAATTCCGTCCCACCTTAAATCGCTTCTTAAATCCCTTCACACCTCTCCGCCAGCGTCCTTTGTCTTCTAAATGTGCTGATAAAGAGAAGCTTGGAGCAGCCGGCTATTCCATCCCCCCACCAATTTAGAATGTGCACAAACTTCAGCTTGATTGAGTATCTGGGAGTGAAGTGGAGTTTTAGAGTGGAAATAATAGAGCGTTATTTGGAACACACGCATTTCATGTCAGTTCCGTTTCTACAGTAATCTGTGTCAACACATTGTTAAAACAGAAACGTTTTTTATATTCTAGTAGTAGATGACAAAATGTAGGCATAAACTATATAGTGTATGAAGCCTGAAGTCCAAATAGCAAAGAAACATTTTCACAAGAATAACACAATTGCGCTTTTATTCAAAAATATAACTGCAGAAACAAAAGCCTTTAACATGCGACATTGACAGCAGTTTATTGTAACTTCCTCCGTGGTTCAATAGACTCGGCCCCCCGCTTGGGAATCAAGAGGTCATGAGTTTGATCCTGCGCCCCTCCGTTTTGAGAAGTAAACTGCTCTTAGTCTTACTGTTTTAGAATAAAAGCATACATTTGATTTCAGTCGTTTTTCTTGACTATCTATCTCTGCTCTTAACCCCTTCCGAAATAATACTGCTGTGCCAGGACATGATGAATGTTTAATAGAGTCTTCCGTTAAAGTTCACACCATTAATACTGTAATAAGCAATCTCAATGCACGTAGAAAACCTAGGAAATACGGCATAAACTCCAATAATCTAATTAAAATCACTATTTTAGAGGAACAATGTATTAAAACTATAAAAACAGATCACAGATTAAACAAAAAATACACACAGAGCGGCGCTAATAAGAATAATTTAGTTCCTATTCCAAATAACAATAACGCACATAGTACTCATCTCTGCACCTCCGAAACATTAAATATGGCACTATTAAATGTCAGAGCTTTAACTAACAAAACGTTTTTATCAACGATCTTATTAGTGATAAAAATAGATCTTATTGCACTAAATGAAACGTGGCTGAATTCAGATGCCGCGTCAGTTTTAATCGAATCTGCGCCTCCGGATTACAGTTTTACTCATGCAAACCGCCAGGGAAAAAGGGGGGGCGGATTGGCTAACATTTACTCAAGCCGATTAAAATGTAAAGATGTCAGTTTTGGTAAGTTCAAGTCCTTTGAGTATCTCGCCGTTGTTATTCATGGAGATTCTCAAGTTCTAGTACTATCCGTGTATAGACCTCCTAAATATAACGCGTCGTTTTTTGAGGAATTCTCTGACTTAATGTCAATTTTAATTACTAATTATGACACACTCCTAATAGTTGGCGACTTTAATTTTCATATAGATAATCAGTGTGATCTAAAAGTAAAAGAATTTATGAACCTCCTGGATTCTTTTGATTTGAGACAACTCATAAATCAGCCTACACATAAAGCAGGTCATACATTAGACTTAGTGATTACTAAAGGACTGAAAGTTGATATAAAACAGATCATTGATATTGGTCTATCAGACCATTTTCTTCTACTTTTTAATATAGAAATAATGATAAAAACACTCATGAGAAGCATATTGTTAAAAAACGCTTCTTTGATTCGGCAGCAGCTTTAAAACTTACAAACATTTTAAGCAATCAGTCCGCTTATAGTGCCAGCTATAATAGCGAGGACAATGTAAATAGTAAGGTGGAAAGATTTAATTCTAAAGTGAGAGCTGCTGTTGACATAGTTGCACCTGAAAAGACAGTGAAAAAATCTTCTAGCATTGTTATACCATGGAAGACCCAAAGAGTGTCTGATTTAAAGAGAACATGCCGTAGAGCTGAGCGTCAATGGAGGAAGACTAAACTTACTATCCACCACGAAATATTAAAAGTTAAAATAACAGAATACAATAACACTGTCCGTCTTGAGAGACGCTGCTATTTCTCCAAGATTATACAGTCATGTGAAAACATTAGGACACCCTTTGAAAGCATGTGGTTTTTTGTAACATTTTTAATAAATGGTTATTTCATCTCCGTTTCAACAATACAGAGAGATTAAAGTAATCCAACTAAACAAAGAAAACTGAAGAAAAGTCTTTTCAAGATCTTCTGTAAATGTCATTCTACAAAAATGCCTATTCTAACTGAGGAAAAGATAGGACACCCTCACATGTATTCCCTCTTAAATTGGCTCAGATCTCACACAGGTATATCACACCAGGTGCACATAATTAGTAGATCGTTACTCTGCATGTTGAATGAGGCTTGCCCTATTTAAACCTCAGACATTTAGTTTGGTGTGCTCCTGACTGTTGAAGTGAGAGTGAGCACCATGGTGAGAACAAAAGAGCTGTCAGAGGACTTCAGAAAAGATTGTAGCAGCCTATGAGTCTGGGAAGGGATTTAAAAGATCTCAAAAGATTTTGAAATCAGCCATTCCACTGTCCGGAAGATAGTCTACAAGTGGAGGGCTTTCAAAACAACTGCCAACATGCCCAGGACTGGTCGCCCCAGCAAGTTCACCCCAAGAGCAGACCGCAAGATGCTAAAAGAGGTCTCCAAAACCCTAAAGTGTCATCTCGAGAACTACAGCAGGCTCTGGCTACTGTTGATGTAGAAGTACATGCCTCTACAATCAGAAAGAGACTGTACAAGTTTAACTTGCATGGGAGGTGTGCAAGGAGGAAACCTTTGCTTTCCAAGAGAAACATCGAGGCCAGACTGACATTTGCCAGAGATAAAGTTGACAAAGACCAGGACTTCTGGAATAATGTTCTTTGGACAGATGAGTCCAAAATTGAATTATTTGGACACAACAGCAGAGGACATGTTTGGCGTAAACCAAACACAGCATTCCAAGAAAAGAACCTCATACCAACTGTGAAGCATGGAGGTGGAAGTGTCATGGTTTGGGGCTGCTTTGCTGCAGCAGGACCTGGTCAGCTCACCATCATAGAATCCACGATGAATTCTACTGTGTATCAGAAGGTGCTTGAAGAACATGTGAGACCATCAGTTAGAAAATTAAAGCTGAAGCGGAACTGGACCATGCAACATGACAATGACCCAAAACATACTAGTAAATCAACCAAAGATTGGCTGAAAAGAAGAAATGGAGAGTCCTGGAATGGCCAAGTCAAAGTCCAGATTTGAATCCCATTGAGATGCTGTGGGGTGACTTGAAAAGGGCTGTACGTGCAAGAAACCCCTCAAACATCTCACAGCTGAAAAAGTTCTGCATTGAGGAGTGGGGTAAAATTTCCTCAGACCGATGTCGAAGACTGGTAGATGGCTACAAGAACCGTCTCACTGCAGTTATTTCAGCCAAAGGAGGTAACACTCGCTATTAGGGGCAAGGGTGTCCTATCTTTTCCTCAGTTAGAATAGGCATTTTTGTAGAATGACATTTACAGAAGATCTTGAAAAGACTTTTCCTCAGTTTTCTTTGTTTAGTTGGATTACTTTAATCTCTGTATTGTTGAAACGGAGATGAAATAACCATTTATTAAAAATGTTACAAAAAACCACATGCTTTCAAAGGGTGTCCTAATATTTTCACATGACTGTAAATAACAATGCTAGTAATCCCAGAGTCTTATTTTCAACAATTGATCGCCTACTAAACCCAGGTAGCTCAAAGGAATGCCTCCTAAGTGCTTCCAGTGAAACCTGTGAGGCTGTCGCTGTATTTTCAATCAAAAATTAATGATATTAGAAATAACATAGTATATCTCCCCAACACTAAGGATCCCCTAAACCCCAACATCCTGTTATAAACAAATTAAACTCTTTCACTAGGATAGATTTACCTGATTTACAAAAATAATATCTCAATTAAAACCCTCCACCTCGCCCTTGACCCGATACCAACAAGGTTTTTCAAAGAAGTATCAGGCGTGCTAATTGATAATGTTCTTGACATAGTAAATTCGTCACTAGATACTGGGGTCTTCCCAGACTGTCTTAAGACTGCTGTAGTTAAACCCCTACTTAAGAAACATAATCTTGACCCTCGCTCTTGAAAATTTTAGACCCATCTCTAACCTGCCCTTCTTAAGTAAAGTTCTAGAGAAGGCAGTCATTATGCAGTTAAATGACCACCTAAATAAACATGCTATTCTTGATAAATTTCAGTCAGGTTTTAGAACAAATCACAGCACAGAAACTGCACTCGTAAAGTAGTAAATGACTTGCGGGTAAATGCAGACAGAGGCCATTTATCTGTTCTCATCCTCTTAGATCTGAGTGCTGCATTTGACACCATTGATCACAACATTCTTAGAAATCGCCTTAGTCAATGGGTGGGCCTCTCTGGCAGTGTCTTAAATTGGTTTGAATCCTACCTGACAGGGAGAAAATATTTTGTTAGTTGTGGGAATTACAACTCAAGACACATGATATCCAATATGGTGTTCCACAAGGCTCTATCCTGGGTCCGCTGTTATTCTCAATCTACATGCTTCCGTTAGGTCAGATTATCTCAGGGCACAACGTGAGCTACCACAGCTATGCTGATGACACACAGCTGTACTTATCAATAGCACCTGATGACCCGATTCTATTGATTCACTAACACAATGTCTGACTAGTATCTCAGAATGGATGAATAGTAATTTTCTCAAGTTAAATAAAGAGAAAACTGAAATTTTAGTGATCAGCAATAATGGATACAATGAGGCTATTAGAAATAAACTGGATACATTAGGATTAAAAGTCAAGACGGAGGTAAAAAGCTTAGGGGTGATTGTTGACTGTAATCTGAATTTTAAATCACATATTAATCAGATCATTAGGACAGCATTTTTCACTTAAGAAACATAAGTAAAGTTAGACCTCTTATATCACTGAAAGATGCTGAGAAATTAGTTCACGCGCTTGTTTTCAGTCGACTAGATTACTGTAATGCACTCCTCTCAGGACTACCCAAAAAGATATAAATCGCTTGCAACTAGTGCAGAATGCAGCTGCTAGAATCCTAACTAGGAAAAGAAAATCAGAACACATCACACCAGTTTTATGTCACTACACTGGTTACCTGTGTCATTCAGAATTGACTTTAAAATTCTGCTTATGGTTTATAAAGCCTTAAATAATCTCACCCCATCTTATATATCGGAATGTCTGACACCTTATATTCCAAATCGTAACCTCAGATCCTCAAATGAGTGTCTCCTTAGAATTCCAAGAACAAAACTTAAAAGAAGTGGTGAGGCGGCCTTCTGCTGTTATGCACCTAAAATCTGGAATAGCCTGCCAATAGGAATTCGCCAGGCTGATACAGTAGAGCACTTTAAAACACTGCTGAAAACACATTACTTTAACATGGCCTTTTTATAACTTCATTTTAATCGTAATTTAACTTAATCCTGATACTCTGTATGTTCAATTCATCATAACAACTATTCATGGTGGCTCTAAAATCGGTACTGACCCCTACTCTCTTTCTGTTTCTTTTTCCGTTTTTTTGTGGTGGTGGCCTGCGCCACCTCCACCTACTCAAAGCTTCATGATGCTCCAACAATGATGGACGGATTAAAAGGAAGAAGTCTACGTGACCATCATCATCATCAAGCCCTTCCGTGAGAATCCTAAATCCAAAGAGGACTGTTTCATTTATGTTAGGTAGAATGCCCAGAGGGGACTGGGCGGTATCATGGTCTGGAATCCCTACAGATTTTATTTTTCTCCAGCCGCCTGGAGTTTTTGTTTTTCTGTCCCCTGGCCATTGAACCTTACTCTTATTCGATGTTAATGTTGATTTATTTTTTATACAATTATGTCTTTCATTTTTCTATTCTTTAATATGTAAAGCACTTTGAGCTACTGTTTGTATGAAAATGTGCTATATAAATAAATGTTGTTGTTGTTATATGATGGGAAGACCTACTCTCAGATCCTTTAAATCCTGTAAATTGCTTGGATTGGGATCACGGGAAGTTGGAGGCCAAGTCAAAAACTTGAACTTTGTCATGTTCCATAAACTATTCCTGAACAACTATTAAGTGTGTCAGGCTGCACTTTCCTGCTGAAAGAGGCCACTGCTATCACAGAATATTGCTACAATTGGGTGTATGTGTTCTTTATGTAGATGGTACATGTCCAAGTAATATCCAAATGAATGCCTGGACCTGGGGTTTCCCAGCGGAATATAGTCTACTGCATCACATTATTTCTGCCAGTTTGCCTTCTTCCAATAGTGCATCATGCTGTCATCTCTTCCGCTAGGTAAATGACGCGTACACATACCTGGCCATTCAAATAATCTAAAAGAATATGTGACGTGATTCATCAGACCAGGCCACCTTCTTCCATTGTTCCATGGTCCAGTTCTAATGCTAAAGTACCCACTATAGGAGTTTTCAGTGGTAGACAGAGCTGAGCATGGGCACTGTAATCAGTCTATGACTACCAAGCACCATATGTACCAGCTGAAATGCACTGTGCATTCTGACACCTTTCCATCATGGCTGGCATTAAGTTTCTCAGCAATATGTGCCTTCCCTTCCCATGTGTATCAATGAACCTCAGGCACTCTAACCCTTTCTCCACTTCACCAGTTTTTCTTCCTTGAACCACTTTTGGTAGGTACTAGGTCTATGTGGGCCTGAAACAGACCTGAACCCATGACCCTGTGACCTAACCAGACCCTGCCCGACTGGAGCTAGCAAGTCTGAAGACCAAACCCAAACCAAAACAGACATCATACTTTTCTCAGTGGCCATAATTTACTTTTCATACTGTGATGAACTCAGCAAATATAAATACTGTGCAATTAGAACAGCAGTGTGGCCAAGGTGGTCAGCACCACAGAAAGCAAAATGTCTACAATGAAATGCAGATATGTGATACTGGATGACATTCCTCAATAAATAAATGACTAAGTATGATACTTTTGTCTCATTTGTTTAGCTGGGTTGTCCACATCTACTTTTAGGACTTGTGTGGAAATCTGATGACATTTTAAGTCATAATTATGCAGGAATATGGAAAATTCTGAAGAGTTCACTAACTTTATTCTACCACTGTAGCACCACTGTATTCTACCAATAACATACTAATGTGCAGTTTATTAAAAGATGTATTGTTAAAAGATATGCAGTAAAGCAGAATGGCAGGAATGTAGACACATTCTAGTAGACAAGTTACTTTAAAGCAGTGGTATTGGGCAAAAGCTCAACTGTTAAAAAGAAATACCCAAGCAAAGTATATAATGGACTGATGTATCTAAGCAATTTAAAGGACACATTTCCCTGTGACTTTAAAATGATTATCATCTTGTGGACAACAATTTCAGAACCATTCACATTGGTTTTGGTATTGCAATGTTTTTGGTAATACCAGGCATTCTAAATTATCTAAACTAATCTCTCTGTCTGTGATTTATGAATGGGTAACCATCAATTAGAATATGCAGACATAAGATACCAGAAAGCCATGTATTTTCTTGTTTTTGCTGCCTTTCAAAAAATCACAGACAGACAGACACTTTATTAATCCCAAGGGGAAATTCACATACTCCAGCAGCAGCATACTGATAAAGAACAATATTAAATTAAAGAGTGATAACAATGAAGGTATAACAGACAGACAGTTTTGTATAATAATAACGTTTACCCCACGGGGTGGAACTGAAGAGTAGCACAGTGTGGGGGAGGAACGATCTCCTCAGTCTGTCAGTGGAGCAGGACAGTGACAGCAGTCTGTCGCTGAAGCTGCTCCTCTGTTTGGAGATGATCCTTTTCAGTGGATGCAGTGGATTTTCCATTATTGACAGGAGCCTGCTCAGTGCCCGTTGCTCCACCACGGATGTCAAACTGTCCAGCTTCATGTCTACAATAGATGTTGGATGGTGTTGAAGGCGCTAAAGAAGTCCAGAAACATAGTTCTTACAGCACCACTGCCTCTGTCCAAGTGGGAGAGGGATTGGTGTAGCATATAGATGATGACATCCTCCGCTCCCACCTTCTCCTGGTATGCGAACTGCAGAGGGTTGAGGGCATGGTGGACCTGAGGCCTCAGGTGGTGAAGCAGCAGCTGCTTCATGGTCTTCATCACATGTGACGTCAGAGCGACAGGCCAGAAGTCGTTCAGCTCACTAGGACGTGATACCTTTTGGGACTGTGGTGATGCAAGATGTTTTCCAAAGCCTCGGGACTCTCCGCTGTTCCAGGTTCACGTTGAAGATGTGCGGTAGAGGACTCCCCAGCTTCAACGCACAGGCCTTCAGCAGTCATGGCGATACTCCATCTGGACCCGCTGCTTTGCTGGCACAAAGTCTCCTTAGCTCTCTGCTTACCTGGGCTGCTGTAATTGTGTGTTGGGGGAAACTCTCTCCTATGTTGGTATCAGCAGAAGGATGAGTGGAAGATGCAGTACTCCGAGGTGAGAGTGGGTTAGGGTGGTCAAACCTGTTGAAGAAGTTGTTCATTTGGTTTGCTCTCTCCACGTCTCTCTCGATGGTGGCACCCCGCTTTGAGCTGCAGCCAGTGATGATCTTCATCCCATCCCACATTTCCTTCATGCCGTTATTCTGCAACTTCTGCTCCAGCTTTCTCCTGTGCTGCTCCTTCACCACCCTGAGCTGGACTCGGAGTTCCTGCTGCACGTGCTTGAGCTCATGCTGAACACCGCCTTTAAAAGCCCTTTTCTTCTGGTTCAAAAGGCCCTTGATGTCACTTGTAATCCATGGCTTGTTGTTAGCATAGCAGCGTACTGCTCTTACTGGAACTACAATGTCCATACAGAAGTTGATGTAGTCAATTGTAATCAATTGATTACATCTTGCCTGAAGAAGGGGCCCGAGTTGCCACAAAAGCTTGCATATCATAATCTTTTTAGTTAGCCAATAAAAGGTGTTATTTTGCTGGACTTTTCACTATGTTCATAATGGCTAACACGGTAGAACATCCTAGTACTAAAAAATCACCAGCAACATTGATGCTACTCTGTAAACTTTGTAATACATATAAAAGTATTTTATCAGTATGCATTTCTATGTCAGGCCAATCTAACATTCATTTTTGTACAACCAGTAAAACTGAACTTTTTAAGTTATGAGCATTGTGCTAGGATGGTGTTATTGTCCTTAATGCTTCTGCGGAATTTTGTAATGCAAATAGCAAAGTAAGGCGGTCCACTTAAACAAATGATTTTATGTAGTCAACGTGCATAGGCAAGAGAGTAAGCAGTTTAAATAAACAGAATCAGTGTCGTATATGAGTTTTACAGCAATAGTAATAATATAACACATACTACTGACACTAATATTAGTACTTTTGGGGCACATTTTTTTCTCTGCCCTTTAATTTAAAAAAATCCAAACTATTATAATTGGGGATATTTTTGCCCCTGAGTAATTCTGATGCTAATATGAAATATTGTAATTTGATTCTATGATATATTTATTCAATCTTTTACTTAACTGCAGAAAATTGATGCACTGACCATTTAGTTAAAAATGTTAATCAGGGTAACCCTTAACCTTGCTAATACCAATTATTTTTTTAAGAGTGAAAAGGAATTTCAAGTATCTCATCATTCAACTCAGTAAGACTGGTAACCTTCTAGTTATAGTGCTAATACAAATGCATTTGCACATAAAATCACTTTTTGTCTAAGAAAGTCCTTGTGAAAAGAATGCTTACGCTTAAAGTAGGGCTGTAAAGCTATAAATGATACTTAAATATTTCATATTTAAAATATAATTTAATATACATGCAAAGATGTGTGGAGACTATGTACTTACTGGACATCTAAACTGCCATGATGTACATGTAGACTATTAACTTTTTACATCATTAGTAAATTTTTATACTCAAGTAAAATGTGTTAATTTCTTTCTATAGTACGTCAGGAACAAGAACCACAATATGGCTTGACACATGTCCTTTCTGTTCTGTGTATGGCAAGCAGTACAACAGTACAAAATAGCAGCTCCAGATTCATCTTCCCACACCCTCTCATGAAAATTCTAGACCACAATACTTTCTTAGATTTTACAAACTTTGTATTTTTTATTTATGTATAATATTATTATGAATCTGCTGAAGGCAATAATTGCTGTTACTAATTTTGATTGTGTATCTTTCTATTTAAAAGACTGGCACGATAAGCAGGCATTTCATTGTACTACTGTTCAGAGGTGCACAAAATGCTAAACAATTTTATAATTGCATACATTATTTTTTTTTTTTTTAGACAGGCTACTTACATTAGCAGAAACTGTGCCATTGAGCTGTTTTTGTTTATCCTGTTTCTGTGGCTGCTGCTGAGAGGGTGGTTTCTTCTTGGTTAACTTTTTTTTTTTGGACTTTGGTACTTTTTTGGTACCTTTATTTTTGCTTTGCCATACTTTGCTTTTATTCTTACTTGGGTCTCCTTGCTGTTAAAAAAAAAAAAAAACAACAACCTAAGACAATGTCAGGGCTATATTGATGAAAATATGAAAATGAAATATATAAAAAAATGAAGTTAGAGCTGAAAAGCCAGCATTCATTGCTAGGAACTTACTATATCTGGGATAAAAAATGTATTTGTACATTTACCTGGGAAATGTTTATAGCTAAACCATGCATAACAGAAAAATTCTACCACCATAACTTCAACATTAGGTGCAACATAATATAATCATATTGGAAGAATTACAGAAAACAAAGTATTTCATAGGCTTGAACATAATAGGAAAAAACAAGTTAGATCCTTTACATCTTCAAGATCTCCAATGAAAATGCATGAGACATTATGTATTCTCAAAAATATATTTAAAAACATTCCCTTCAGCCATTTTCTGGCATTAAATTACAAGCATGTAATTTTTCACTTGGATGTGAAAGTATACTAGATATAAAACTATTAGTTATGATGCCATGTAATTCAGTATTTCTTGCTAATCCCAACATATTCATTACCTTTAGTACAACCCTTACACTTGACTTCTCACTGTTGATGTAAGTTAACTTTGTTTTCATTTGCAAAGTTTCATCAGGCTGTATTAGAAGCATTTTTAAAAAATGACCTGAAATACCTTAATTTATGTTGTATTACTACAACTAATACCATTATGACTAAGGTTACCAGGATAAGTGGGATACCAAAATAAATGGATGGATTAACTGGCAATACACAAAATCAGTCAGGTTATCAAGCATCAACTAACTTTAGCCCTTCATGGAATAATTTTTCAGAATACATTCAAACATTTAGCTTGGAAAACAAAGTAAAATAATCTTCTATAAATCTCATTTAAATAAGGAACTTTTTATCATATGTTTTAAAAACTCTGCTTGTGTTTTTGTTGAAAACAAATTGATCAGTTTTGAATGTACTTTGTTATATAGAAACAAAATGGACTTTTGGTTAACTGATTTTATATTCAGCATATAAACAAAGAATCCTGCCATTTGAATTTCATGCAATGTTTTACACAACAAAATTTGCCTACATACAGATAAAATTCCGTTACAACGAAGTATTGTTAAGGTCTCGACAGTTTCCAGAGTCAATAGAAATCTTGCTACTACGAAATACATTCAGCAGATACCTTCATTACAACAAAGTGCCCAAAAGACCTTGAAATGCCTGAATGAATCATCCACAGAGCAGTTAGTTCTGTGGTCACAGCTCAGCTGTGCACAACGATCCCCAAACAGAAACACTGTAAATTTTTTCTTTCTTCGAACTTTGCTTACTGTTTTTTTTGCTGTGTTTTTCAGTGAATAAGAATCAGAATCTCTTTATTGTCTTTGTAACAAATACAACAAAATTAGGTGCAGTCCCTGTGGTGTCAAAATATAAATAAATATACTGTAATTACAAAAGCATAAGAAGAAATAAGGTAGAACATAAACATTCAATATAAGACCTTAATTGCACATGAAACACTATTGCAAAAGATGTCATCTATTGCACTGCTGCATTGGAGGTGATCAGGTGGCATTCAGTGCCCTAATAGCTACATGGTAGAAACTGTTATTCCATCTACTGTATTAGCCTTTGTTTTGATGTTCCTATATCTTTTGCCTAATGGCAACAGTTGGAACATCTCATGAGCTGGGTGTGAGGAGTCTTTTAAGATGTTTTCCTCTTTCCTGAGGCAGCAAGAGCTGTGCAGTTCATCCAGAGAGGTAAAGAACAACTGATGATCTGCTGGGCAGTCTTTATGATCCGCTGAAGTGTCTTCCTCTGTGCTGTTGTACAGCTGGTAAACCACATGCAGAGGCAGTAGCACAGGATACTCTCAATAGAGCAGTGATAGAAGGACACCAGCAGTTTTTGGGGGATGTTATTTTTCCCCGAGTACTCTCAGGAAATAAAGTCTCTGCTGTGCCTTCTTCACCAGCTCAGCTGTGTTCACACCCCAGGACAGGTCTTCAATGATCTGGACTCCCAGGAAGCGGAAGTCTCACACCCTCTCCACACAGTCCCCTCTAATGTAGAGTGGTTTGATATCCGTTTTCTTTTTCCTGAAGTCCACAACAAGCTCCTTGGTCTTAACCATGCTCAGGAGCAGGTTGTTTTCAGTTTACCATGCCGTCAGCCGCTCCACTTCGTCCATGTATGTGGACTCAGTTTCCCTAGAGATGAGCCCCACCACAGTGGTGTCGTCTGCAAATTTGATGATGGTATTGCTGTGGTGGGCGGGGGCGCAGTCATGTGTGTGCGGTGTGAAGAGCAGGGCCTCAGTACACAGCCCTGAGGAGAGCCGGTACTGATGGTCGAGGAGATGTGAGAGCCCACCCTAACCCTTTGTGGGCAGTCTGACAGGAAGTCATATGCAGGTGGAATACAGGGGTCCCAGGGCTAGCAGCTTGCACACCAATCTGTGAGGGATGATGGTGTTACAAGCACAGCTAAAATTAATAAAGAGGAGACATGCATAGCTCCCCTGGTGCTCCAGATGGGACAGGGTAGCATGGAGAGCAGCAGCAACAGCGTCCTAAGTAGACCTGTTAGCCCTGTAAGCAAATTGGCGTGCATCAAAGGTGGGAAGGATGAAGGACATGATATGACTCTGGATCAGACTCTCAAAGCACTTCATTGACACCGGGGTGAGAAATACTGGCCGATAGTCATTCAGGCACATTATGGGTGATTTTTCTGGTAAAGGGAATAAGATGGAGGATTTCAGACAGGGAGGAACTGAGGCCTGGGACAGTTACAGGGTAAAGATTTTTGTAAAGACCCCAGCCAGCTGCTCTGCACAGCTCCTCAACACAGGTCCAGGGACACCGTTCAAACCTGCTGCCTTCCTAAGATTGACAGCCTGGAGTGAGCGTCTCGCCTCATGTTCCTCCACCTTAAGTGAGAGGGTGATATTGTAGTGAGCTGCTGCTGCGTGTGTAGCAGTGCCTCTGGTAGTTCCACCTCAAAGCAAGCAAAGAAGTGTTTCAGCTCATCTGCCATTGAGGCGTCACCTTCAGCAGCTCCATGACTGGTCCTATAGTTGAAGTGCTGGACTCCCTGCCAAACCTGCCTGCTGTTATTACTGTCCAGGCACTCCTCAATCCTCCTCCTGTAGTCCCACTTAGCCTTTCTGATGCCTCTCTTCAGTTTGAACCGTGTCATGCCGCAGAGAGCCTTCTCACCGCACCTAAAGACAGTTTCTTTTCCTTTAGTAGCCGTTGAACCTCTTGTCATCCAGGGTTTCTGGTTCTGAAAATGTTTCTCCACTGTGATATTGTCAATGTAGGATTTTCAAAAATGTCCCAGTTAGTCCTGCTAAAGCAGTTCTGCAGCATCAGGCCAGGTTGTGATGGATCTTGTGGTGGTAAGAGCAGATTTGTGGAGAGGGGTGTATGCAGGAATCATCAGCAGTGACATCTGGTCAGACTGGGCCAGGTGTGGAAGCTGTTTAGCTCTGTTGCCCAGCTTGCTGTTTGAGTAGACCTTGTCTAGTGTGTTGGCTCCCCTAGTAGCACACTTGACGTGCTGGTGGAGTTTGGGGAGCACTGCTTTTAATTCCATGTGATTAAAGTCCCCTGCTATAATGAACACTGCATCAGGGTAATGGCTCTGTTGGCTGTTAATGCTGCTGTATAAATGTCTCAGAGCCAAGTTAGCATTAGCAGCGGGTGGTATGAAAACAACGGTGATCATTATCACATTGAACTCCTGCGGTAAATACATAGGTCTACATTTCACAGTCATGTACTCCAAGTCAGGGGAGCAATGGCTATTCACTATCACTGCGTTCGTGCACCAGTTATTATTAATGTACACACATACTCTTCCTCCGCTGCTCTTATCGGAGTCTCTAGTCCTGTTGTAGCGCCACAATGTATAGCCTGTTAGCTCAATAGCCAAGTCCAGTATGCATGAATGAAGCCAGGATTCCATGAATACAAACAAGCAACTGCCCTTGATCATGCGGTCTGATGCAACCTGAAGCCTCAGTTCATCCATCCTGTTGACAATATATCTGTCGTTAGTGAGGAAAAGGCTTGGAAGCGGAGGTTTGTGAGTCTGTCTCCGTAGTCTAGCTATTGCGCTGGTCCTGCAGCCTCGCTTCTGCTTCCTCTCTCTGCACCGCCTTTGTCATTGGCCTCCGGTGATGGTAAACCACGGGGAGCCGGGTGTCCTAGCTATATCCACCGGAATGCTGTGCGTGTGAATGAATTTCGCCGTAACACTCTCCTCACAGCAGACTCCGATCTTAAGAAGATCATCTTGGTTGTAGTATATGTTCACCCAACAGGATGTAGAACGAATTAAAATAAACACACGCATACAAAACAAAACTCCGAAGGGGAGAGCACAGAGCCACTGCAACTATGTGCGCCGCCATGTCATTGTTTAGTAGTAATACCTTTTGCTTATTGCTCGTCAACATTTGATAAAAATCCACTGGAATTTAACTCAATGTCACCCTCCTATAGAAATGTCAAACTTGAAAAAACAATAACAGTTCATATTATAAAAAAAACTTTAAAATGTTTGCGCCACTTGATTCCGGTAAAAAGAAAAAAGATGTTGCCAGTGAATTTGGAATTTCACCATCGACACTGTCAACTTTCTTGAAAGACAGAGCAAAAAAAGAAGAAATATCTCTGGTTGCAAATGTATGCGAACTGCTGCATTTGAAAAAGTAATTTTTATGTGGTTCAGAAACATTCCTATTAATACAGCACTCATTCAAGAAAATGTGAGGTTTCTAAACTCTCTTGGGACCTCCCCCAACTGGACAACACATCGAAGTGCGATCATCACGTCTGTGGAAGACTGTTTATCTATTGCCGGGGCAACAGCAGGCTCACAGCTCTGCTGCGGCTCTTCACCGAAGCAAACAGAAAAGATCTCAATGGGTGATGTAAGGTACATTGTAAATGCAGGGAACAGTATTACTTGGCCACTAACCTAGCCACATCCCTGCCTGACTGCTGTGTCTGTGTATAGGAGAGTGGCAGATCACGCTACAATAAATAACCGTGCTGTTCCTGTTTCAAGCTGAATAAAGCTGGTTTGCTAAAGTACTGAGACTCAGCCTCGTGTTTTGGGGTGCAAGACAGGGACTTATAGCACGACCATGATCTTTTAGGATTTGCTTCTGTGGTGTCTCACTGCATTGCTGTGAGCCTGCTGTTGCCCTGTCCTAGCAACGGACAAACAATCTTTCACAGACGCGTCAATTGCGCTTCGGGACACACTTCAGTGTGTCGTTCCCGTTGGGTGGGGTGATCCCAAAAGAGTTCAAAAACCTCACAATATGAATAACAAGAACAGGATGATTCAGCTTCTGACTGATAAATGTGCTGCCCACAACATGCTTCCACATTTAGATAATGTTTGCATTGAATTCCTCCCACCCAATTGCATGGCAGTGCTTCAGCCATTGGATTTGGGTATCATTCACACCCTGAAAGTGTATTATCACAAGGAAATGCTGAGAAAAATTCTCGTCAGCATAACTTAGAGAGGAGGAGATTAAAATTAAAAAAGTAATTAAGAAGCTATTGAAATGATTGGAAACACCTGGACACAAGTTAAAGAAAGCACTATAGTGACAAATGCAGAATCTCATTACAACAAAATATTTTTTAGGTCCCTGGAAGTTCGTTGTAACAGAATTTTACCTGTAATTTGCTGTTGTATTTTACTTTAAGGCTTTTTCAATGATTTCTTATATAAAACAAATGCATTCAAAACCTACACAAACCCTGAGAAATTTTATCACTAATATGTTAACTGTGGTCAAAACAAAATGCCAAATGGGAAAACGTTCAGTGAGGATTAGTCTACTTTATTAATTGTTTAGACACAAATGCTTAAAAAACGTTTTGCTAACATTTAAATTAATATTAAGACTTCACATTAACTGATAACCTTTAAATCTAATAAATTCTTCAACAGTACTTATAAAATAGGAAACACACTTGGTTAATAAAACCAGAATCATAACTGTCAAATGACTGTGACAAAAAATAATCACATTGTTTAGAAGTGTCATGTACTAATATACTTCCTTTGCACATACCATAGGATAAAAATAAGCTATTTCTCCTGGAGTTTGGGTTTGTTTTGTGAAAAAGATTCAAATTTTAACTTATACCTACCCCTTCTTCTGCAGTTTGATCTTCTGGCACACATGTCTGTTCTTGCTCCTTTTCAAAAAACTCCTTCAACATGAAGAAAACAATAATTAAACATCACTCATGCCTTTTGCTCATTTTAGTAGCAACCCGTTCTATATCTTTTTTACAAATCAGACTTAATTTTTTATTTTAATGCTATTTTTTGTACAAAGTGATTATGACATGCTGTATGTGCATATGACAAATGTTTTATTTTTTCTTAAGTCGTAGCAGTGCTGGTCAAAGACCATGTGGAGCCCTAAGTGGGTTTAACAGACATTGTCACTCGTTCATATTGGGTAGTTGGTATTATTAGACTTGTGTATGTCTCAGTAGGTGTCTGGAGCACATGCTCCTTAAATAGTACAAAAGGTGCCTATTTGTACATACTGTATACTGCAGACTGTGCATGCGTATTTCTACTTTCATAAATGGTGCCTAGCTGGTAAGGGTGCCTTCTCGGGGTAATCAGAGTTTGACAACCAACTGCCCCCAAACCCTCCCCCCCCCAGCATCCACAGCGCATGCTCCTTAACTATAATAAATGGCGTAACTCAGATGAAGGCATCCCAGACGGCCACCTACGACGCCTAATGGATTGACCGTCTCAGAGTTGTAGGGATGGCCTTCTGTGTGTCGAAGAGCCGATAATTAGTACGCATACAATATATGCAATATGGCCATAAGAGAAGAAGAATAAGTGTTTTGAACCATGCAAACATAACAGAGGTTTATCTATCTAATGTCTCATGTTTGTCACACCTCAACAGAATGGGGAAAAAGATAAAGATGAGTCAAGGCTGTGGCTGAACTACTATACATGGAAAATATTCTTACAGCGACTGACACTGTGAGGCAGCACATTAAATAGCTGTCAAAATGTGTAAAGCTATTGATATTTTAGAAATCTGAAACCATGCTGAAAAGTTGTGAGACTATTGTGTGATTTGTTATTCCATGATTTCTGGTTGTGCACATCATCCAGGTGACATATCCTGCAACTGCAGTCACTAAGTTTGACGTGCTCGCTTCCTTAAAACCGTGCATTCTGCAACCATCCTTAAATGAGTCACCAGCAGTTTGCTTAAGATTTCTATCTAATATAATCACCTTGGTTGAATATACGTGGAACAACCTATAAAAAGAAAAACAGTATATGATGTGAAATCTAATCATAAATAGGTTTTTGGTACTTTCTCTGTTTTATCTGTAATTTTTATGTTCAACGTGTTAACTTGTATTCTTTATAGCCGCTGTGATCACAGAGCTTTGAAATAAAAACATAAGAGTACAGAAAGTGTTATATTTATGTAGTGGACGTTTGTTGAATTTTCTCTGTAGGTTTTACAGGAGAAAGCCTACTACAGAAACATAATGGTACAGACAGAAAACAGCATGATCCTATATGGTAGGCAGATGAAAGCTACAGAGGCCAAAGCACTTTCCCTCCCAGAACCTCAAATAAACTGCATACATTACTTGGCTAATTAATATAAAGTCTAACGCCAAGATTTCTAGTCGAGTGAAGCAAACTCCCTGCCATGCGCACATGATATCAGTTATTCTATTATGGCAGCTTTTTTTTTTTTAAAGTATTGTAGACCGGCTATGAGAAACTTTATTCAGGAAGAACTTCCTGTAATTCAGTGTGACATAAGTGAGATTAAAAAAAGAACAAAGAAAGAATACCAAGGTGTTAATGGCTTTGATGAAATCAGTAAGCCTAAATCAGTATAAAGTTCCGGGAAGCGAACCTGGTTCTCCCAACTGTGAGGCAGCAGCGCTACCCACTACGACACCGTACCGTCCCTAAGAAAAATACTTGATTCTTATCTAAGTTTCCACTGGGGCTCTGAGAGTGGAAGGATTATCCTCTGGAAACCATGTACAACAAAGCTACTATGCTTATTCTGTGCCTTCTGTATTTCATTTGCCTTATACTGTTAATACTTATGTTCTGAAAATCTCTCACTGGCATGCCTCCCTCATGCCTTTCTTAACTAATGGGTTTAGTTTACTGTTTCATACTCTTTCAAGCTGCATACTTCTAGGTAATGAGTAGGACATATTTTGGTGAAATGGGATTATAAAGGGGATGTTTGCAAGCAACCCTTGGAGCCTGTGTAGTCAGCAGTTGAGTGGAATTGCAGTAAAACAACCATAAAATCTCTGAGTTTTTTTTTTATAACATATCCTTTCTTTTTCTTCACTGTGTATCTTCCACTTTTCTGTTATGGTTTAAACACCAAAAGACTGACATTGCTTATGCACAAGAAAATAAACTGTTAAATAAAGATATGTTGGGCTGTATATACTCACTATCCAAATTCTAAACTTTATTTTTAGTATCTCTAACAGGTCAAATACAAGGGTATTAAGAGTTTGAGAGAGGAACATCAAGGGTTTGACAAATATCGTGTTTCTTTTAATCACAGCATCACCAATTAAAGTACATTATTGGCAAGTTACCTATGACTTTAGCTTGATGAATTGTTTTCAATTACCCATTCAACAACAGAAGAATGTTCCTCCTTTGGCCTTGCCAACCATGATGTCAATCTAGAGTAGATTTGATCTATGGCTCCCTTACTGACTGAAATGCATCTTTTCAATGTAATAATCCCCTCTACCCCACTCAAACAAAAGTGATTCAATTCCTGTAACTTACCGATTTCAGCAAAAAACTCACTTCCAAATAAGATGAAGGCAGGAATAAAAACTGATTCTGTAGACAGGGTGCTATTCGCAGTTTTACAGTCTTGCATGGAAGTGGCTTGGCTTGTATGATCATAAGGCAGTTATAACATGAACTAAAGGCTTTGCTTTAATAGAAGGATGAATTATAAATTCATCATACATGGGCAGAATATTGTGTGTCTGGGGCTAAATATAACAAACTATTAGTACTGTGGGGCTCTGGAAATGTGATTGATGTTAATGCCGGGGTTACCCCCAGTTGGCATTACCTTCTCTTGCACCTGATCAAATAGTCATGTACCAAGATGGACTTGCAATCTTTAGTAGCAAATGGACTCCCTACAGAAAATGCAGTGGAACTAATATTCCTGTAGCATGCAAACACCATCGACAGCATCCTGGCACTGAGGGTTCTCATGGAGCACAAACGCAAATATCGGCAGAGTTTCTTTGCAGCCTTTGTCGACTTTTGCAAAGCGTTTGACTCAGTTGATCGAGCTGCCCTATGGGACATCCTGAGGACTCGCGGGATCCCCCTCGAGGTTGCTGGATATATTGGACGGCCTGAACACTGGTACTGTGAATACTGTGCAGAGTGAAGGCAGAACCTCTGCGTTTTTTCCAGTTGATTCTTGGGTTCGTCAAGGGTGTGTTCTTAGTCCTACTCTGTTCAATGCTTGTATGGACTGGGTGTTAGGCAAGGTCAAGGGGTCCAGCGGCTGTGAGGCATCTGTTGGTGAAGAAAGATTCACGGAGTCAATGGAGGCTCTGATCAGGGTGCTCGAGATACTGAGCGAGGAGTCTGAGTGTCTGGGCTTGTGAGTGTACTGGATAAAAACCAAGATCCAGGCCTTTAATGACCTCTTGGGCACAGCCATCAGCAGTGTGCGTTTGCGGAGAGAGTGTTGACATTGTTGAGAGGTTTGCTCACCTTAGCAGTGACACTCATGTCTCTGGTGACTCTTCCTATGAAGTCAGTAGACGGATTGGGAGAGCATGAGGTCACTGGAAAGGGGTGTGCAGCGCTCCCAATATCTATGCAAAAGGATGAAGGTCCAAGTCTTTAGAGTCCTGGTGCTTCCTGTCTTGATATATCGTTGCAAGACATGGATGCTATCTAGTGACTAGAAATGAGGACTGGACTCCTTTGGTACTGTGTCTCTCCGGAAAATCCTTGGGTACCGTTGGTTTGACTTTGTGTCGAATGAGCAGTTGCTCATGGAGTCCCGAATGAGGCACATTACCTGCACTGTGAGGGAATGTCAGTTACGGCACTACGGCCATGTGGCGCGTGGTGATCCGGCTCGTAAGATCCTCATTGTTGGTGACGTGTGTGGCTGGACCAGGCCAAGGGATCGCCCACGTAAAATCTGGCTGCTGTAGATAGAGGATCATTTCCGGATGATGGGACTGGACCGTGTGTCTGCCTGGGGGGTTGCAAACCGGGATCCCGAGTTGTTTCGTTGCGTAGTGGGTATGTCAACTGTTTTGTCATACAAATTTAATTTAAATGTTATTACTACAGAAAAAAAAAATTAGTAATGATATGCATATTTCCCCATTCAATTAAATAAAATCTTACCGGCCCTTTTTTTTTATATTATTTGGACTGCTGGAGTGTAAATTATTAAAAAGTACAGGAAACAAATAAATTACAGAAGACATCAAAATTGAACACCAAAAAATACTATGAAAACAAATATTTCAAAAACCTTACCATCATTGTTCTTCTTGTTAATGTTACTGTAACTGTAACAATGGAACCTGCAGTGATATTGTTGCTATCTTCATCATCAAGGACTGCAAAAAAAAATATACATATATTATTTTACTCAAAACATGCACACATGGAAACATGGGTAGGGGATGTAAACAAATACGAACATCAGGTCCAAATTAATTTTTACCATTTAAATTACTGGCTTCTAGGTTTTAAGAGCCTGTCTTTATTTTGGAACAATTTTTTTTTTTTTTTGCAGGTATAATAGTTTTTTTCTTGTCTATAGGTGTGTCTCTCACGTGCTCTTTTTAGCTGAAAATACAAAGGGGTAATTTCTCTTAGGAGAAAATAGAAGATCATGAATTTTATCATGCTACTGTTAGCTTTACTTAAATGAGTTTTTAAAGACACTAGATACTAGAAGCCCTGAGAAACTTAATCTACTATAATGCATGGTTGTTAGACATGGTTGTATAAAAAAAATGAAGTGGTGGTACTTGTAGTCCACAGGTGGCAACAATGACCTGTGTTTGTAGATTGTAAATGAGTAATGTGAATGTAGTATGTACAAAATGAGACATCTGTAATGGAATTATTGTGGTGAAAGTAGGAAAGTTCTATGACTTGGGTAACATCTTGAGTGCAAACCGAGGTGTGGGCACAGTCAGTAGTGGCTACATGAGTAAGGGTAGCAAGGAAGAAATCTGGGGAGCTGTTCTGATTGTAAAACTGGCAATATTGAATTCTATGCAGGTGCCCAAACCAAAAAAAAAAAATACTGAAAGCTGGGTCACTCACTAAACTGCAGTGATAAGTTACTACTTATAATGCACAAGATATAAGAAATAAAGTATACTGCACAAGGTCTTTGCCCTATGTGACACGAGGAACTGTTTTGAGTAAGCAGAAAAGAAAAAATAAATAAATAAACAACTCTACTATAAAATGTAAATTTCAAGATGTATATGGTCCTCTGTGATCTCTGTCATCAACTAACATTCCCTCACAGTCATTCTGTCATCTTTTGTGAATTTCCCCTTCGGATTAATAAAGTATCTACAGTATGTATATATATATATATATATATATATATATATATATATATATATACATATACACATATACACATATACAGTATATATACTAGACATTAAGCCCGTTAAAATAGCAGGCGCTAGAACAGTACTGCATAAACATTAGGAACAGTCTATATTAAATGGTAAGGGACCTTGTATGTGGCTGTAATATGTGTCACTGTATTGTGTGCCTTTAATTTTCTCTCTCAGTAATACTGGTTTGTATTTCCGTAAAATGCCTGTAATTGTCTGACAGTAATACAGTGGAACCTAGGTTCACGACCATAACTCGTTCCAAAACTCTGGTTGTAACCCGATTTGGTCGTGAACCGAAGTAATTTCCCCCATAGGATTGTATGTAAATACAATTAATCTGTTCCAGACCGTATTAACTGTATGTAAATATATATATTTTTTAAAGTTTTTAAGCACAAATATAGTTAATTATACCATTGAATTCACAGAGTAATAGTAAACTAAATGTAAAAACACTAAGTAACACTAAGAAAACCTTGAACAACAGAGAAAACTAACATTGCAAAAGTTCGCACTATAGCCTTACGACTTAATAAACAACCAAGAAAAGTCCGTCTGCCCGTCGCGCGTGCCTGTCTGTCTGTCAGTTTCGCGTGCGTGCGTCCATCCGTCGCACGCCTCTGTGTGTGTGTGTGTGTGTGTGTGTCTGTCCGTCCTTCCCTCTGTGTGTGTGACCATCTCATGTGCACCCATGTGTCTGTCTTGCGTGCATGCACCTGTGTGTGTGTCTGTCTTGCGTGCATGCACCTGTGTGTGTGTCTGTCTTGCGTGCATGCACCTGTGTGCGTCTCTCTCTGTGCATAGGAAGAGACTGAACACGTGCTGTGTGGCTCCGCGCATGTGCACTTCACCAGAAGACACACACAGACACCTGGACGCACACAGGGGCTTTATTAAAGAGTATAAGTATATATATATATATATATATATATATATATATATATGTATATATATGTGTGTGTGTGTGTGTGTGTGTACTGTATGTTAAATTAGATGTGGGGGGGAGAGCTGGGTTGGGGGGTATTGGTTGTAATGTTTTATTTATTATGAATATGAAGTTTGTATATGCTGGGTTTATGTCCAAATGTCTGTTAATGGCATTACTGTAAATCAATTAAGTGCGGTTGAGATTTCTAGAAAACACAGTGGCAAATTTGTAGTTAATGCTTATTGAAAATGAATGGACACCAGATCACAGTCCAACAATATTCTGTCACATAATATGTAAGCCTGTCTTTGAAACTAAATATACAAGTTAACTATGAACTGAAATAAAGTAATACACTGCAATAACCTTAATATTTTAAGTTTGTACAAATTAAATTACTGCAAAAAACAAACTGCAGCTTTAACTCTGCATTAAGTTATTTCATGACCTAGTGAAAGAACATTCATATATTCTTACCTTGGAGTTTAATATCCATATTAATATGAGGAAAACTTCCAATCACTGCCATGACCTCTTCATATTTTTCCTCTCCAAGAAAGCGCAGCATATTGCGCCTATCTGCATCTTTAAGGCTGACTAGATCTTGAATACTTCGAACTTTGTACTATGCATAAAAAGAACATGAAAGTTCTGAATTAAATATTTGTCTCTTACAATTAATTTTTCAAGATTTTTTAATACTTTACTACTACTGCTAATATTTAAAAATTCAATATTTAAAACAAATCCCCCTACCTCATAAAATATGTCAGATAGCACTGTATTAACCTGTTACATAAACCTAAAGGTCCTAGCAGAAGTAATGTAAAATACCCCTTCAATTCAACTGTTAGTTTAACCAAAACACATTTAACTAGCTACCCATCTAAGATTGGCTGAAATCTGCAGTAATCAACAAATACCTATTGTTTTTTATTTGATACATGGGTTGCCTTGTTGGTCTGGTAAAATAACATGCACCCAATCCCTTTACCCCACAGTGGCCTTTTCCTCTTTAGAAAGAGCCACACATTTTCACCACTTCTTTTTTGCCTCAGTAGTTGAACTGAGCACTCTACAGTCGAAGTGTTCTTCTGAGAAAATCCAGCATTCGTTATTGAGGAACTGACCTGGTTTAGCGGCTCTAGTCTAGTAGTGTGGGATCTTTGGTTTACTAATGTGTGTGTCAATTTACCATTATTTTCACTTCTCCGTTGACCACCACACAAAGTTATTAGTCATCAGCACTGCAGCTACAAACCTCATTCAGGTTGGTCGAGTAAGTGTAAGAAAGCCAATACTATGATGCGGTTGCCAGCGTATAATGCTGGACAATAGAACAGGCTAATTAAAATTAATTTTTTGGTATTAATATTATCATTTTTGATTTTTAAATTTCTACGTTTTGCCTATTTTTATTTTATTCTAACACTAGCAAAAAGTCGGACCCACAAATATTACTTGTGTAATTACATAAAGACCAGTATCAGTGATCATAAACATGGCAAAAATGCCCCCAAAGTCCTTATAAATGGACACTAAAAGTTTGAGTTGAGTGCTCAGCTCGCTTACTGTATTGTTGTTGCCCTACTGCAAACCAAGAACAACTCTGCTAAGCATAAAGAGTCATGGTTTTCTCAATTTTACCAGGTAAGAAAGAATGCAGAAGAAGAGAAAGGAAATAGACTAAGTTGGTAGGTAAATAAGCACCAAGCAATTGTTTCACTTTTCTAACCTCATTGACAGCAGCAACCATGAATCTATTTTCCTCTTTTCTAGTGTCCAGAAACAACTAAACCTCTCTTTTGTTTAAATGAAGCCATATCCGATAGGAGATGTGATCAATTTTCTTTATTTTTTACAGTACGATCACGAGCATTATTGGTAAATATCATTAAATCTTGTTCTTGTAACTCTGTTGTCCCTTAAGGCTGCTGCTACAAGCACATTTTTCCATAACAGATTTCCAAACAATCACTAAATAGTTTTACAGTTGAATTATTCTAGCTGCACTCTTGATCTCACCAGCTTTTCAAGCAAGTTTTGACCTATTTTCAGCAGACATTCTCACCATTGTTAATCTGTCCCTGTAACCGTGAATCTTTCTAAGCGGTTTTCAAATTAATATTGAAACAGCTATAGTATAACCATGTGCTTAGTAATTACAGTTCTTGACAAGATTATTGAGAAAAAAGTGGCTTTTCATTTGCAGGATTAGCTAAAGTTACATAATATTAATGAACAAATGCAGTATGGGCTCTCAACCAATCATTAGTACAAAAAATAGCTCTCCTACAAGACTTAAAAGATTTCTGAGAAAATAAAGGCTCAAATAACCTTTCTGTCTTAGTACCTTTTGATCGAAGCGTGACCTTAGATACTGTTAACTATATTTTATGAGATTGATTGTTGTACCAGGTAGGTCTATACAGATCCAATTTAGATCAGTTCAAGCCATATTTTTACGGTTGTGTATTTTATTGAATAATGGCATTTATCAAAATGTTATATGCCCTTTGGTGTCCTCCAGGAATCGTCAATTATCAACCTATTGCTATGTAATTAATATACGCTTCGACCAGCTATTGCTATCAGAAGGAAGAATACACACACGTATACATACATGGATTGTTTGTGGTGTCTTGAATTTAATACACAGTAGAATTAGTGCAAACGGTATAAAATTTGCTGTGCTAGATATTACTTAACTTGTATAATATTAACATCCTTCATATCATTTCTTAATACAGTATAATGCTGAAATGTACAGTCCCCAGGTAAAAGTTTGAACACTACTGGCCAAAATACATATGTCGTTGAAGTAAAAAAATAAATAAAATAGTAAACAAAACTTCATATCCTAACAAACAATGGCATTAAAATCAAAATTATCACTTAAAGCTATAATTCATTTGAAGAATTAAGTCAGTTCTTAGTAACACCTTCTTTGATTTTTACTAAAGCTTACAAGAGCTTTTTTTGGGTAGCCAGTTATTGTTTGGAAATTTTCCCCAGTCTTCCTTGTGTATTATTTTTTCAGCTCTGATATATTCTTGGGTGGTCCTGCATGCAAAGTATACATACAATGTACCCACGGATTTTCAATGATGTTCAAGTCTAGGGACTACAAAGCCATTCCATAGCTTTCACCTTATGTTTCTCAAAGGTGCTTCATAGTTAATTTTTTTGTTTGTTTTGAATTATTGTAGAAGCCAATTTTTTCAGCTTCAATTTCCTGACTGATTGTCTAATATTCTCCTTAAGGATTCATTTTAAAAGTAATGGAACTTTTGTGTGATAGCTGAATCTTATTTTGCTTTTTTCTTTGTATTTCTATTTTCCTTTTTTTCTGTATTGACATTGAAGCAAATGGTTGTATCTAAAACATATCTAACATAATTGAAACTTCAAAATAGTATTATAATTACAGCATATTTTTGAGGTTGTGCTTTTAAGAAATTTAATTAGGTTGTTCCACCTGAAGATTTTGGGAAGCTTCTGGACCTGCATTATAGATGCACAATACATATTTTTAATCATGTCAAGCACACATGAAGAACTTCTGCCTCAGAAAGGTTATATTTTTTGTTATCTAATACTATAATTGCATAGATCTGGTGTGCATGGGGTGGATCTGCTATGTATACTGGTTTTTAACTCACAGCTAGGAATTTAACTGCTATTTTTTCTTCCCACTTCAAATATTCCTTGCAAACAGCTTACTAAAAGGAATTTTCAGAGACATGTAAAGTAATGATCTCAAACCACTACTTTCTTCTGTCGCAGCCCCATCACTGGCTCTGTATGAATGTTCACTGTTCAGCTTTTGTACTACATAACACACCTAGAAATAATAGAACCCATTGTTGTAGCATCATTATTCAGTTTTTACTTGCAAGTTTGCAAGACATCAAAACATCATATGGTGTTCTCCAGGTGTAGATACAGGCCAATATATCACCTTCAGTCAATTTTCAGTTTAATTACCAGTTGTGCTGCTGTGGATTCCTTCTTACAGCACCTGTCTTTTAGTTTTGTCCTCTGGGAAGGCATAATGTTGTTAGCTGAAATTCAGCCAATGTGCTCGTATTTCTTTATAAGGACATAAAGAGACCTGCATCCTGAGGATGTTTGTGAATTGCTGTATATGTCCATATACATATATACATACTAGGGGGCTTCGCCCTTCACTTGCCAACCCCCTGGCCTGCACTACGAGCCAGCCACTTCGCGTCTCTGCCGCTCGAGTATGTGGATTTCACTTTCGCGATCTTTACTATCAGTTTTTTGAGATTTTCAAATTTTAGTACTTTCATAATCCCTAACCTGCTCTGCATATGTATTGCACCAACGTTTTTGAACCTCTTTAAGATGTTGTACTTTGTCTTCTACTCTTCGTCTTTTATTTCCAACCCCTCTTGGAGCTGAGAGCGCAGGAACTGTGTCTGACAATAGCATTCACACGAATGAAAAGTGAGTGTACCACGGGCACGCCAGCCACTTTGCATCTCTGCCGCTCGCTTATGTGGATTTCAATATCACCAGACACCAAATCTTTTAATTCTCGTGGATACGCCTCTTTATTGGGAAGAAACACTACTTTTGTCTGATTTGTTTCTGACTTAAAATTTTAAAGCCGAACAATAATTACATCCTTCTGTCATATCACCTATGTCCATATATTCAATCTCTTTTCGCTGTTCCATTATTTCACAAAGTAATAATTTCCATTTTTTAGTGCTAATGCGATCTTTACTATCATTTTTTTGAGACTTTCGAATTTTATTATATATATATAAATATATATATATATATATATATATATATATATATATATATATATATATATATACACACACACACACATATACATATACTGTATACACACACATATATACATACACACACACATACATATATACACACACACACACACACACACACATACAGTTGTACTTGAAAGTTTGGGAACCCTTTAGAATTTTCTATATTTCTGCATAAATATGACCTAAAACATCATCAGATTTTCACTGAAGTCCTAAAAGTAGATAAAGAGAAACCAGTTAAACAAATGAGACAAAAATATTATATTTCATGTATTTACTAAGGAAAATTATCAAATATTACAGATTTGTGAGTGGCAAAAGTATGTGAACCTTTGCTTTCAGTATCTGGTGTGCCCCCCCCCTTGCAGGAACAACTGCAACTAAACGTTTCCAGTAACTTTTGATCATTCCTGCACACCGGCTTGGAGGAATTTTAGCCCATTCTTCCGTACAGAACAGCTTCAACTCTGGCATGTTGGTGTGTTTCCTCACATTAACTGCTCGCTTCAGGTCCTTCCGCAACATTTCGATTAGATTAAGGTCAGGATTTTGACTTGGCCATTCAAAAACATTAACTTTATTCTTCTTTAACCATTCTTTGGTAGTACGACTTGTGTGTTTAGGGTCATTGCCTTGCTGCATGACCCACCTTCTCTTGAGATTCAGTTCATGGACAGATGTCCTGACATTTTCCTTTAGAATTATCTGATATAATTCAGAATTCATTGTTCCACAAATGAAGGCAAGCCGTCCTGGCCCAGATGCAGCAAAACAGGCCCAAACCATGATACTACCACCACCATGTTTCACAGATGGATAAGGTTCTTATGCCGGAATGCAGTGTTTTCCTTTCTCTACACATAACGCTTTTCATTTAAACTAAAAAGTTCTATTTTGGTCTCATCCGTCCACAAAACATTCTTCCAGTAGCCTTCTGGTTTGTCCACGTGATCTTTAGCAAACTGCAGACGAGCAACAATTCTTTTTTTCGAGAGCAGTGGCTTTCTCCTTGCAACCCTGCCATGCACACCATTGTTGTTCAGTGTTCTCCTGATGGTGGACCCATGAACATTAGCAAATGTGAGAGAGGCCTTCAGTTGCTTAGAAGTTACCCTGGGGTCCTGTGTGACCTCGCCGACTATTACACGCCTTGCTCTTGGAGTGTTCTTTGTTGGTCAACCACTCCTGGGGAGGGTAACAATGGTCTTGAATTTCCTCCATTTGTACACAATCTGTCTGACTGTGGATTGGTGAAGTCCAAACTCTTTAGAGATGGTTTTGTAACCTTTTCCAGCCCGATGAGCATCAACAACTCTTTTTCTGAGGTCCTCAGAAATCTCTTTTGTTCATGCCATGATACACTTCCACAAACATGTGTTGTGAAGAGTAGACTTTGATAGATCCCTGTTCTTTAAATAACACAGGGTGCCCACTCACACTTGATTGTCATCCCATTGATTAAAAACACCTGACTCAAATTTCACCTTCAAACTGCTAATCCTAAAGGTTCACATACTTTTGTAACTCACAAATATGTAATATTCGATCATTTTCCTCAATAAATAAATGACCCAGTATAATATTTTTGTCTCATTTGTATAACTGGTTTCTCTTTATCTACTTTTAGGACTTGAGTGAAAACCTGATGATGTTTTAGGTCACATTTATGCAGAAATATAGAAAATTCTAAAGGGTTCACAAACTTTCAAGCACAAGTGTATATGCATTTACACATAAAAACAAAAGTCTATAGTAGTACTGGGCAGTATACCGGTTCATACCGAAAACAGTTTTTTATTTTTGTTATGGATTTGATATGGATTTCTCTTATACCGCAACACTGGTTTAAATTGCCTAAACAATGTTCGGAACGTGGTGCAGCGGGAAACTGTTTAAGGGGGGAGAACATGCGTTAGCGGAGGTGTTGTGCTGGGGCTCTTTTCACTGCTACACCACTAAATAGGCATGCAATGGAGTATATGCGGTAGTGGAGGTATTGTGTGGTGAAAATGGACAGAGAACATTCTGTCCATTGCCTGGAGGTACTTTGGTTTTAAAAGGTCAGATGTGGACCATTATGTTCAAATCTGTAAAAAATGTTTCTATACTACTAGATAATACTGCAAGCCAAGTTGTGCTTGTTTTGTATTTTTTTCAATAAAGTGTAATGTACCCGGGTTACTGTGTAATAGTGTGACATGTTGACTTTATTCTCGATGCTTATGACGAGAATAAAGTTGACATGTTGACTTTATTCTTGTAATTTGTCATTAAAGTAGAACATTGTAAACTAAACTTCATCAGTATGTGCTTCTTAAACTGACTTCCTCTTCTACTGAGGAGGCACCGGCAGTGATCACCGCACAGAATACATTCACTTCATGATATTCCTGCTCCCTGAACATTTAGAATGCTTAGATAAATACTTCATATAATTTTCATGATGAAATTCATTAAAAGCATGCATTAATCATGTGGGGGCACAGTGGCGTGGAGGTTAGCACTGCTGCCTTGCAGCAACGGGGTCTTGGGTGTACCCTGCCTTGAATTTGCATGTTTTTTTGGTGGATTTACTCAGTGTGCTTCAGTTTCCCTTCAAAGTCATGTAGGATGTGGAATTTTGTTATGCTATATTGACCCTGCTAGTGTATGTATTGCTTGTATTTACCCTGTGATGTGCTGGCATTCAGGATTTGCTCCTGCCTCGCACACAATGCTTGCTGGGATGGTCGCAACCATGAATGGATGGCATAATTAAACATGTATAATGAAGATTTTTTTTTTAAGTTCTGAACACTCCGTGGTCTAAGATTATAACTAATTTTAATTTCACAAAGACGTTTATTGTGTGGTGATTAGTTAGGTGAAGAAAGAAAAAGGAAGAATGGGAGCTGAGGGTTTGGTACGTCAGACAGAGACAGCACGCATGCAATAAAAAAAGCCCACTCAGAAGAACATCTATTGAATTCTGTGTTTGTGTCTCCGTCCACTAGAAATACGAACCCAACATTTACACAATATTTAAGTTAAACCTGTGTGATACCCAATTACACATCCAGTTTCTTGGAGCCTAGTCACACCTGCCATAAAGTTCTCTACATTGAACGTACACCAGGGGAACCCTTACTGCAAGGGAGCAGCACTATCGCCACACTACTGTGCATGTTTAATACCTGCTTTAATGCATTTCATCCTGAAAATGATATCAAGTATATATCTTAGCATTCTAAATTTTCAGAGAGCAGGAATATCATGAAGAAAATGTATTCTGTGCGGTGATCACTGCTGGTACCTCCTTTTAGAGTGGAGGAAGTCAGTTTAAGAAGCGTAGTGATTAACAACTGGGTCGGGGAACACTTAACACAAAGCATTTAATGTGCTACATTAACTTATGACGGGGTTAGAGAAAATCTAGTAAACTAAACATTGATTTTAGGATGAAGTTTAATTTAACTATGAGAATAAAGTGGAAATGTTGACTTTAATCTCGACATAAGCGTCAAGATTAAAGTGGAAATGTTGAGAATAAAGTCAACATGTCAACTTTATTCTCGACATCTACTTTTTTTTTCTTCCCTGTTTCCATATTTTTTTTTTCTTCACTGTGGCCCTAATATGATTCCGTAGGGCTATACCACAAATAGCATTATAAATGCAAGTTGCAATTTTATTATGTATGTATATAGCTTAGCTTGAAGCAAGGTCCATATTAATGCAATTTGCCTTAATGATCGTTCAGTTGGTAAAGATGTCATCACCAAGTTGTACTTGTTTTATTTTATTTTTATTTGGTGAATACTGTGTAATGCACCTGGGGGTTTAAGTCTTAAAGTAATAGTATTATTACTGGTTTTGCACTATTATTTATTTTATTATTATTTATTAGTTTAAATATTATGTAGTTTAATGATGGTAAAATTGTTTAAAAAGTCACTTTAACGTGTCAGTGGACAGAGATTAACATTAACAGAAAGTGTAGTTGGTTTACAAAAAATATTTACTATTTATTACTTTTCTAAGACATGTTTAGTGCAATACAACTTTTGACAAGCACCTCTGGATATTTTACTAAGCCTAAATGCCTCTTTGGATGATTGAAAATATGTTGTCAAAATTTTTGTTTAAGCTGTGTGCAAAATTTGTTCAATAAAAAGGTTCTATATTTTAACTACATCTGTCATGCAATGTGATTCCTTGAAAACTATCACTTTATGGAACCATGCAAACCTGTATTAATACTTGTGTGCACATTAGAATATTTTTTTGTACAATGTACAATTCTCATGACAGTGGAATAGGTTATTCTTAGCCAGTCTACTCCAGTAATTGCAGTGGAAAATGTGGTTAACATCCACTCATGCATGGGAAAAAATACAGTTGAATACTGTGAAACTGGTATAATATAGAAAAATATCGTGATATAGAATTTTGGTTATACTGCCCAGCACTAATATGCACTAATTAAACTTCTCTTACTTTGTATCCCTTTGCTGAACTCATATTTGCTTTGGAAAGATTTGTGATGATACAGTAGACTATGAAATCCTTTATTTAACATACTGGGTGTATGTTACCAAATATTTAAAAAGTTAAATCACCACAGTGCCTGTCCCCAAGGTAAGTTCTTGTTAATTATCAATGCTGATCTCTTAACAAGGAACCATACAAAATTAAACAGTATAGACGTTATATTTAATTATATATCTATTACATTAATTCTGGTTTTCAGTCAAACATTTATACTAATGGGATTATGGTTTAGGAATGTTACCCTACCAGCATCATATAAAGTATGATAATCTTGATACAGTTCAAGTGAAATACAGCCTTGTGGGACAAAATTAATTTGTCTGTTGAAATTCCTCCATTCATCCGCTACTGTTTACCTGTTTAGTAATTGCTAATTCTTTTACCACTGCTGTAAGGATTGAAATAGGAATAAACTTACAAATAGTGAAGTGTATTTTAATAATTTTACAGTGTGGATGGCATACAGTATGTAATAGATCAGACTGATCAAAAGATTACTCCATGCTTGGTGACACACTTCATTTGATTCACACAAAGAACAGGGCATCCGTGTCTTACCTTTTTGGAAACACAGTATCTCAAATGTTCTTCTTCAAAATGTGGCAACTGCAACAAATGGGATTTAGATTCTTGAAGACCCTGAACAATCATCTGGGACAGCTTCATACAGTTTTCAATGGAAGCTAAACGTGGTGCATGCTGAATACCTAAAACAAATGCACAATGCTTTTAATCTTTATCTATTAACTTGAACTACTTAAGCAAATTTACGTTTTTAACTTTTAAAACTCAGAGCCAATTATTCTAAAGGGCTCTTAATACTGAGAAATGAAAAGTTTTTATGGTAAATGTTCTTGAACATGAAGATATGTAATGAGAAATAGATTAGTAATAATTCACAGCCAAAGTGGTACAAAAAATACAAAAGAGTTAATATATAAAAAGATAGTAGCAAAAGATAATAAAACATATCATACAAAGTCTTTTTGTAAATTGATATGCTTTAGGTTTGTCTTTAAAAACTAGCAGTGATTTGACCTTGTAAAGATTCAGTTAAATAACATTATACAAGGTTGGATTGAAGGCACAGAAGACACCCTGTAAGTACTAGACTGACTTCAGATGATTGGACTTCTTGTGAAGAAACATACAGATGTAGAAGACAATGGACATAAGATGGCACTTAAACAATCAGGTCATTTTAAGTATGTAGTACTTAAAAGCAATTAATGACTCAACATGTGGCCAATATATTTCCCTCAAAGCTGGCATTATATGTTGACAGAGTCCTAGAAGCAGAGTTCTGAACATAACTGCAGTTTATTTAGAACAGGCTTTGGAACACCATACAATAAGACATTACAACAGTCCAGCCCAGCTGTAATAAAAACATGGGGTAAACAGACCGCATCTGTCAAAGATGCTCAAACTAACAAACTAAATCTGAAATACAAGTTGAGTGCGGGTAGGAAAATTAACCAATTGCAATAAGTTACAACACAGCAAATAATTAGGAAGACTCCCTAATGTACAAATGTACAAAAACGAACCAGTGACTTCATGAACCTTTGAACATGTCCTTGTGCTTTCTCTGAACAGTTCTTGATTATCTTTTTCCTATTTTCATTTTTCTAGGAGTTATTTTTCAATATTGCTATTATAGTTTACAATTACAGAATTTACTTTTTTCATTATATATCTACATACTTCATTTGAGTGATACTATATATAATTTGTGAGTTTGTGTTCAGTTCTTCAGCGTACGTTTTTGCTTGTTCTGATGTTTGATTTTTGTCTGGCATTTACTTTAGTAATACCTTTATTGTTTATCTTTATTCTACACTGATGCACTTTTGTTGTATGTTGTCTATTTTGAATAATGTATTATCAAAGAACTTTCACTTGCTTGTTTCTCTTTTTATTTGCTCTTGTTTGAAAATAAGGCTTACTAGAAAAATATTGCTGTATAAATAGTCCTGTTATTATCTATACAGGTCAAATCCATTATAACAAATACTGAAATAATGAATTATCAGAATAATGAATACTTTTTGTTGGCCTGGACAGATTTTCATACATTTGTAACAAAATATAAATTTTAGGATAATGAATGCTTTAACAACCAAAAATGGCCACCAAAGATAATAATGTCATGCAAAAAATACTTAATGCTGCACCTACACTTTCGTAAAACTTCAGGAAACCTGCAACAGGCTGTCCCATTCTTGTTAGACAAAAGAAAGTGACAGTCTATTGCAAAATGTCAAGTCTCAGGAAGTTTTAGTGAGGCTTGGCGAGTGTGTAGGAGAAAATTATGCAGACATAGACAAATTCTTAGTGCTACACTGAGCATTCGTGTAAAGCCACACACATTTTTGCGGTAGCTCAATCCCCACCGTACGCAAGTTTGCTGCTCGGTTTTGCAAACTGGCGGCACCCAGCGTCAAAGCAGTGCTATTGTTCCAGTGTGGTTTGCCTTTCTTTTTTAGATCCACATCCCTGACGCAGCTTTATTTAATACACTGAAATTAATCGCATATTGTTTATTAGTTTAAGGCATCTAATTGTAATTATCATGTAACAATATAATGGTCCACGGAATGGTCAAACTATTCCAAATACCATAGCTTCTTTAGCATTGTTACTCTCACTGGACCACTCGGAGTATTTATCCGAGTGTGGAATCACAGCTCTACAGCAGCTGATCGGAAAGAGAATTATTGGGATCAAGCACATGCTGCCTCAGCCATGCGCTTCACAGCCTTTCCTCTAGAGACTTCGCAGTTCAGAAACAGTTTCATTCCAAGAACTACAAATGCACTCAATCAGTCCATCAAGTGCTCCTGGTAGAACTGTTTGTACTTATAAGTACAATTACCTCATTGGAAACTTGCAATACAGTTATAATATTGCACAACCTAAGACGCTTTATAAAGCGCTTATTTACATATGATGACAAATGGCTTCTAAGTCGATTTAGATTTCCAAGCACTATCTTCTTGGAGCTCTTGATATCATTTTTAAGATGAAATGTAGCAAAGTATATTTATTACATTATACAGATACAATTTTAACATCATTTAAATAATCTATATTGTTAATAAACATGTGAGGCACGGTGGACAGCGGTAGCGACAAGCCCATTCAGGGATTGTTTCTGCCTCGCACTATATGCTTGCTGGGGCTGGCGCGAACCTGGATGGATAGATGGATGGAATAATTAAACATGTACTACCAAGATATTTCAATGTTCCATAAAAGTTTTAAAGAACACACAGTGTTCCCATGTTTAATACATGCTTTAATTTCCATCATCATGAAAATGATATCAAATATACATCTTAGTATTTAAATTGTTCCGTGAGTTGTGATACCATGAATGTAATGTATTCTGAGTCCTGTCGGAGAAAGAGAAAGTCCGTTTAAGAAGCACGTAGTGATTCACACACATAGAGCACATAGAAGAACACAAACAAAACAAAACATTTAATATGCCACTTTAGTTACAATGGGATTTGAGAAACTGGAAAATTAAACTATTTTAAGATGAAGTTATTAATGTTCTACTTTAATGACAAAATAAAGTATGTGATTAAAGTGGAAATTTCAAGATTAAAATTCACATTTCAAGCTTTTTTCCCCCCACTGTGTTCCAATGGTTTTTTTTTCTCTGTACCTTAATAAGCTTCCATATGACTCGGACGGTGGGCTATGGTGACTCTGATATCGGACAACTTCTCTTTTGTTTCGGGCACTGTGCGACTTTAACTTGAGCTTTCGAGTTTCTCGGACACTCTATGCCACTCGATCAACTTCCTTTGGTTGTATATACCACTGTTTAAACCAACAAATAGTACGTTTTTCTTTGCCTCCACTTGGTATTCACTGAAAAATTCTTCTATTTCCCCCCGTGCTTTTGCCATTGTCTTTTCACAGAACGCTGAACTTAAGGGCTATTTATATTGATTTGCATATTCAAAGATGAGTAATTCTGGGAGGAGTCGGGGTGGGACAGCATGCGTGTGCCCGTGCGTTACTTTTCATGCTGACTGGGATTTATTTAGTGGAAAAACAGGCAAGTTGGCATACGCACAGATTTATGCATCTGAATTTTTTTGTGTGTACGTGCATTTCCGCTTTTGTCCGTATGCCATGTTTTAGTGTGAATTCTATGCATGCCGTTATGCATGAGGCCCCAGGTGTTGGGACCTGGTAGTATGGACTGATAAGACTGCATTGCTGCAACCACCACACAGGAGTCTGAATGGAAAAAAAATAATAATAATAATGTCTCATTTTAAAATAAAACATTTTTTGCAGTTTAAGCAGCTTTTTCTTTTTAAATACAGGTATTGTCAAGCTTGGGTCCAGGTATCCAAGGAAAATACAGGTATTTTATTACTGTACAGAGAAGGCAGGTCCAGTCTCAAGATTTAGTTCCAAAGAGAAGCTGTTACTTCAGTACTAAAGCACATGAGATAGGAGCCATGACATAGGGGCAAATCATCCTGCTTTAGCTCACATCTTCAAATTAGAAGAACACCAGCAACTCAGAATCACTGCTGTGGGAGACCAGAAGATTGTGAAGAAAAGCAGGTAAAAGGCTGGTGTTAATTGACTTAAATGTCGTGGAACAATCATGTTACGGGGTAACCTAATCCTGCCCTTGGATTACTGTTTACTAGACACAGCAGAGTGGCTATGAAGGAGTCCTTGGACCACTGACAGAGATGGTGAATTGCCGGTGACCACGGTCACAATAGTATACAAAAAATTAAATCGAAATTAAATTATATGTACTAATGCTTGTGAAAAGGCTTTTCAGGAACCATTATTTTCCAATGTGTTTGTGGTGGAGGAGACCATGACAGTAAACAGAAAAACTATTTGGTAAAACATACAAACTGCTAGAACAGAAAGAGAGATGTATTTGAGGGAACTCACAAGTAAAGTTGAAAACAAAGGAGCTCCCTCTATATTCACATTTACCATTATTATCAGATATATTCATACCTCCACGGCTGTTTGCCATCATTGTTAACTGACAACCAACATTAACCATCTCTTGTAGTAGGGCAGGGCTCTTTCTGACAACAAATCTCTGATCTAAAAAAAGAAATATTTCAAAAAAAAAAATCATAAAACAGATACTCCTACTGAAGAAAATGGTTTAGAGTATAAAACTTTTGAATATAGGTTGAGTTGGAACCTACATATAGTCTGAGGGGTGGACTGCATGCTAAAATACTTCATCATCTATGTTATGGAATATGCTTCCATAAGCTTGCACTCTTACAAAATAAGCATGTTTGTTAAATACTGTACTTTGTAATTACTCATAAAAAGGTAAATAAAATTGTAGAGAATCACAAATACAGTACATATTTTACATTCCTGTACCTAATAACTAACATGCTTAAGTTCTTTCACTCTTCACTGCTTTGCAAGTCAACTAATAAAATTTACTGTCATATAAAAAAAAAAAATAAAAAAAAGGCAGGACTTGAAACTGACAAAGGTAATTTGCATCCATCATTGCTTATTGTGTCTTTAACAAAAAACAGACTTTGCTTTAGAGTTTTGATTCAACATAATATTTAAAATAATAACAAAAATGAAAATAGGACTCAACTTAATATCTTGTTGCACGGCCTTTAGAGGCAAATCACTGCAACCAAGAGATTTCTGTAGCTCTCAGTGAGACCTCTGCACCTGTAAACAGGTAGTATGGACCACTCTTTCTGAAAACTGCTCCAGCTGCTTCAGGTTTGAAGGGTGCCTTCTCCAGACTGCATATTTCAGTTCTTTCCATTGATGTTCGATGGGATTCAAATCAAGGCTAATAGAATGCCATTAAGAATAGTCCAATGTTTTGCTGTGTCATTCTTGGATGCTTTTAGTCCTGGTGTTATGAGTCATTATCTCGTTGGAGAACCCATGACCTGCAACTGAGACAGAACTTCCTGACACTTCGAAGTACACACATCTTGAGATTTCATTGTTCCCAGCACAGACTAAAAGGCACCCAATATCAGATGCAGCAAAGCAGCCCCAAAACATAAATAAGCTTCCACCAAGTTTCAAAGTAGGTAAGGTATTCTTTTCTTTGAAAGCTTATTTGTTTTTCATCTGTTAACACAGAGCTGATGTGACTTACCAGAAAGCTCTGGTTTTGTCTAATCTGTCCAAAAGACATTCTCCCAGAAGCACTATAGTCTGTCAATATACATTTCAGCAAATTCCAGTCTGGCTAAGTTTTCTTTGAGCACTGGGTCTTCTTCAGTTAGGCCCACTGCCATTCAAAGTGAAAGATAGTGTGATCAAACATTTTGTAAAGCATTTAAAGCTACATTCCTTGTATGAAAATGTGATATATATACATTGTTGTTGATGGAATTTGACCTTGGAGTTCAGCTTGTATCTCTTTGGAAGTTGTCTTTGGCTTTTTGCCCCACATTCCCACTATCCTCCTGTCCATTCTGGGGTTGACTTTCCTCTTGCGGCCACATCCTGGGAGGTTGGCTACAGTCCAGTGCTCTTTAAAATACTTAATATTTGCAACTGTTGTTACAAAAACATTACGCTGCTTGGAGATGGTCTTATAATCTTTGCCTTAAACATGCTTTCTATAATTCTTTCTGATCTCCTCAGACAACTTTCTCCTTTACTTTCTCTGGTCCATTCTCAATGTGTGACACACAATGATACCAAACAGCAGAGTGAGTACTTTTTTTCCATTTAAAAGACAACAGCTAGTTTGGGGAAAAAAACACTCTAATCCAATTATTTATGATCTTTTCTAGGGGGGTACTACCAAGTTTGCCACACGTGGACAAAATTGTTGGTACCCTTCAGTCAACGAAAGAAAAACTCAAAATGGTCACAGAAATAACTTTAATCTGACAAAAGTAATAATAAATAAAAATTCTATGAAATTTAACTAATAAAAGTCAGACATTGATTTTCAACCATGCTTCAACAGAATTATTTAAAAAAATAAACTCATGAAACAGGCCTGGACAAAAATGATGGTACCCCTAGAAAAGACTGAAAATAATGTGACCAAAGGGACATGTTAATCCAAGGTGTGTCCACTAATTAGCATCACAGGTGTCTACAATCTTGTAATCAGTCAGTGGACCTATATATAGGGCTCCAGGTAGTCACTGTGTTGTTTGGTGACATGGTGTGTACCACACTCAACATGGACCAGAGGAAGCGAAGGAAAGAGTTGTCTCAGGAGATTAGAAAGAAAATTATAGACAAGCATGTCAAAGATAAAGGCTATAAGACCATCTCGAAGCAGCTTGATGTTCCTGTGACTACAGTTGCACATATTATTCAGAAATTTAAGATCCATGGGACTGTAGCCAACCTCCTGGACGGGCGCAGGAGGAAAATTGATGACAAATCAAAGAGACGGATAATACGAATGGTAACAAAAGAGCCCAGAAAAACTTCTAAAGAGATCCAAGGTGAACTTCAAGCTCAAGGAACATCAGTGTCAGATCGCACCATCCGTCGTTGTTTGAGCCAAAGTGGACTTCATGGGAGACGACCAAGAAGGACACCATTGTTGAAAACAAATCATAAAAAAGCCAGACTGGAATTTGCCAAACTACATGTGGACAAGCCACAAAGATTCTGGGAGAATGTCCTATGGACAGATGAGACAAAATTGAACTTTTTGCAAAGGCACATCAGCTCTATGTTCACAGACGGAAAAATGAAGCATATCAAGAAAAGAACACTGTCCCTTCTGTGAAACATGGAGGAGGCTCTGTTATGTTCTGGGGCTGCTTTGCTGCATCTGGCACAGGGTGTCTTGAATCTGTGCAGGGTACAATGAAATCTCAAGACTATCAAGGGATTCTAGAGAGAAATGTGCTGGCCAGTGTCAGAAAGCTTAGTCTCAGTCGCAGGTCATGGGTCTTGCAACAGGACAATGACCCAAAACACACCGCTAAAAACACCCAAGAATGGCTAAGAGGAAAACATTGGACTATTCTAAAGTGGCCTTCTATGAGCCCTGACCTCAATCCTATTGAGCATCTTTGGAAAGAGCTGAAACATGCCGTCTGGAAAAGGCACCCTTCAAACCTGAGACAACTGGAGCAGTTTGCTCATGAGGAGTGGGCCAAAATACCTGCTGAGAAGTGCAGAAGTCTCATTGACAGTTACAGGAATCGTTTGATTGCAGTGATTGCCTCAAAAGGTTGTGCAACAAAATATTAAGTTAGGGGTACCATCATTTTTGTCCAGGCCTGTTTCATGAGTTTATTTTTTTAAATAATTCTGTTGGAGCATGGTTGAAAATCAATGTCTGACTTTTATTAGTTAAATTTCATAGAATTTTTATTTATTATTACTTTTGTCAGATTAAAGTTATTTCTGTGACCATTGTGAGTTTTTCTTTCATTGACTGAAGGGTACCAACAATTTTGTCCACGTGTGTATCTGCCCACGCAACTGTAGAGTATCTTTGCACAATAAGCAATACTTTCATCGTTTTCATACTTGCTCTTCTTTACTCTGTCACATATCAAATGCATGCAGGTATACATGGGACAATTGCTTTTAATATCTTTTCAGTAGGTATACATCACTTTTTCAATGAGCTGCAAGGATTTAAAAAAAAATCCATATCTGTAAGTGCACTACCTCCTTCACTTTATGTGCAATACATTTAGAAGTTTCATTAATGCACACATAACCATTTCTGTACGTTACAGCCAAAATCGCTACCATTTTATACACTTCATAGAGGACTAAATGAAGTATAAAAGCACTACAGGAAAAGCCATCAACTAATTCAATAATAAAAGAACAGCATTTTCAAGTAAGAAATGCATAGAATATACCACAGTTTTTTGGCAACCAAGAAAACAAACATACTAATTAAAAGAAATCTAAAGACATTACCTTCTTCTACGTTTTCTGATACTTCCATTCTGTTAAGATGAGAAAGTAGGAGGACTCTGGCTTTCAGGCTATATGGATAACAAAATGGAGGTTCCTTTTTCTTTACATTAATGTTTCCAAGCTCTCGAATAAGCTGAATATCAAAGAATCAATAATTAAAAATCCATTCTTTAAACAGACAAACTTTTGTAATAACTGTGCCATTAAACAAATGTACTACCTGTGGCACTTCAGTGTTGTCTGTTGGTCTTATAATTGCTTCTTTATTGCTACGTGGATCAAATTCAAAAGCAGCAGTCAATACCATCTCCAGACCTGCAAACAGAAGAAAAAGAAGAAAATGGTGAAGGATAAGCATTCTCACAACTTAACCATTTTACTTTTTTTTCCCTTTTTCTGTTGTTTACTCTTTGTTTTGCTAATAACACATTTTAACCCATTTTAAGGCTCATCACTCATTTTAGCACTTTATGGGCTGTATATGTTTCCCTTCCCTGCATCTTCAACGGGAAGATTTCATGGTTAACAACTAAAATTTCGGTCAGGCCACGCAAATCTAATACTGTTTGTAAAACTTTGCTGGGTTTGTAATGTTTAGTTGTAATACACATGGGACAATTAAGGTGGTACTAAATTAATTCATGGGAACATTCTACATACATACATGTGCAGAGGCCCTCACAGCATGAATGCCCTGAGCGTTTAAGTCCATGATAAAGATATATATATATATATATATATATAAAAAAAAAAAACCTTGTGTGAACTTCCATTTGTCCATCTTTTGAGCAACTTGCTTAATTTAATTCAAGATCAAGTTTCCCAGTAGCATCAAGTCTACTTCTAATACAAAACTTGATGTTGTTCCTCAGATGTAAGTGAATGTATGCTATATTAAAATTAATCATAACAATATTGCACAAATAATCAGCTTCAACACATTGATTATACTGTTTTTGTTTAGGGACACAGAAAAAAAATGTTTAAAATTTTAAAATAAATTTATGGGCTTTTTTGTTAGAATATATATCAAGAGATACAGTCATGGCCGAAATTATCTGCACCCCTGGAATTTTCCAAGAAAATGCACTATTTCTCTCAGAAAATTGTTGCAATTACAAATGTTTTGGTATATATGTTTATTTCCTTTATGTGCATTGGAATAACAAAAAAAAGAGAGAAAAAAAAGCCAAATTTGACATAATTTCACACAAAACTCAAAAACCGGGCTGGACAAAATTATTAGCACCCTCGACTTAATATTTGGCTGCATGCCCTTTGGAAAAAATAACTGAAATCAAGCGCTTCCTATAACCATCACCAAGCTTGTTACACCTCTCAACTGGAATTTCCGACCACTCTTCTTTTGCAAACTGCTCATGGTCTATCAGATTTGAGGGGCACCTTCTTCCAACAGCAATTTTGAAATCTCTCCATAAGTGTTCAATCTAACTTAGATCTGGACTCATTGCTGGCCTCTTCAGAACTCTCCAGCTCTATGTCTTCAACCATTTCTGTGTGCTTTTAGAGGTATGTTTGGGGTCATTGTTCTGCTGGAACACCCACGACCTCTGATGCAGACCCAGCTTTCTGACACTGGGCCCTACATTGCACCCCAATATCTTTTGGTAGTGCTCAGATTTTATGATGCTTTGCACACAGTCACTTCATGGCAGTCTTATCAATTTTTCTATTCCGTCCACGTCCAGGGAGATTAGCTACAATGCTATGTGCTGTGAACCTCTTGATTATGTTGCGCACAGTGGACAAAGGAACATGAAGATCTCTGGAGATGGACTTGTAGCCTTGATATCGTTTACATTTTTCAACAATTTTTGTTCTTAAGTCCTCAGACAATTCTCTGCTCTTCTTTCTGTTCTCCATGCTTAGTGTGGCACACTCAGACACGCAACAGAAAGGTTGAGTCAACTTTTCTCCATTTTAACTGGCTTCAGGTATGATTGCTATATTGCCAGCACCTGTTTCTTAGGTGAGTTCAAACGAGCATCATATGCTTGAAATAAAACAATTTACCCACAATTTTGAAAAGGTGCCAATAATTTTGTCCGGCCCATTTTTGGAGTTCTGCGTGACAAGATGTCAGATTTGGCTTTTTTTCTCTGTTTTTTTGTGTTGTTCCAATCTCCATAAAGGAAATAAACATGTGTATATACCAAAACATTTGTAATTGCAACAATTTTCTGGGAGAAATAGTGCATTTTCTGAGAAAATTCCAGGGGTGCTGATAATTTTGGCCATGACTGTACTTCAGACAGAGACAACCTCCCAATTGTGCGGTGCGCTGAAACTCTGTTAATGTAGGTAGGGACTGGTTATCCATTACCGGTCCAACTGCAAGTTGGCAAGCTCCCTATGTAATGTGTCTGTTGCCCGATGATTGATGTGGGGAACATTTAAAAATGGCAGCTGACCTGGCCTTGCACTCACTTTGCATCTCCTCTCTTGTGCAGGAAGGCTATGTGTTCTTTTCTTCTGAGAAGGGAGCAAATACAGGACGATGTTATCATCACTGCTTGCATGCTGTGTGTTTGTCTGAGTGACAGCTTCCATTAGAATAAATGCTTTGAGAATGTTTCCGTCTTCACAACAATAAAGCTGAATCCTGGACTCTCCTCTCTTGTGCAAGTCTGTGACCCACACATCAGAATATTAATTCAGTGCCTTGTATCAGCTTTTCAGCACTTTAAGCTTATATTAATTAGTGTAATTTAGTTTTCTTGCTTTGATTGATTTAGCATTTCAAACTGACTAATAGCTTGCTTAAGTACACAAAATATAAATATATTATATCATACAATGTAACTGTATTGATGACTGTTTCACCCTTTTTGAGACACACACATAATTTTAGGCTATTAAGTAGGTAAATACAGCTAATGAGTGCCATCCAGTGGCAATAGAAATTGAAAATACCTCTTACTCAGTGCTTCTAATGTTAAGTGAATTTTTTACCTCTTCAGAAAAATGACACTTCAAAAAATAAAACTCATCATTTCATTATGATTCTCAAGATTACATTACAGAAGTCTGCATAGTACAAAAAAATAGCATAAAGCAAGTAGTCAGTTACACAGCATTGAGTAAACACGTAGAAACAATATTAGATTGACACAATAGCATAGGAGCATGCTGGTGCAAATGGAGTCAAGAAAATATGTTCCAAAACACACCATTAGAGAGAGGGCTCATTGAATTTATCTTTAGCAGGCAAATAAACTTCAAGGTGGTGACCCTTAGCACAAACATACAGTACATATTATGGTAAATGAACATAACTGAATAAAGAAGGCTAGTGGTGAAAAAATGTTTATACTTGTTTAAAAAGAAGAGGGGGAAGAGGGGTCGAGGACCGAATATTTTTTAGTGCTGCATAGAAGCAGACTGTTATAAAGAGAGCGCAGGAGAGGTTAGATGTGGCAGAAATTAAAATATTGAGATAAATGTGTGGAGTTACTAAAAAGGACAAAATAAGAAATAAGACAATTAGAGGAACAACAAAAGTGGGAGAGATATCTAAGAAAGTACAGAAAAGTAGGATGAAGTGGTATGGACATGTTTTGAGGAGAAACAATGAATATGTAGGCAAAAGAGTGATGAGAATGGAAGTACAGGGGAAGACAAAACAAAGGAGGCCAAAGCAGAAGTTCAATCATAAAGTAAAAGAAGACTGGAAGTAAAGGGTCTGACTTGGGAGGAGGTGCAGAGTTTTATGGACAATGTTAATCAAACAAATCAACCCGACATAGAAGTGGGAAAAGAAAGAAGAAATGAATTATTAAGACCTAGAATTCCGCTGACTTAACCAGAGGAACACTGGAACAAACAAACTTGAATTAGTAGGATGAATTTGTATACACAACAAGCTGCCCCATTTGAACATCTATACCATTAAATGTAAACCTGGAGTACAACTGAGCAGATTTGACCACATCTTACTACCACCTAAAGTCCTGTGACGGACAGCAGCAGCTCTCTTGTTCAAGCCAGATGTTCTTAATGTACATTTATGGGGGTTGCTCTTTGTTTGTAATACAGACAGAATAAATTTTATTTTTGTACTTATTTTTTTTGTAAAGTTATGATTTCCCACTGGGGACGAATAAAGTCAGGATGTCTGTCTGTCTACCTATCTATACTTTGTCTGCCTTGACTGATAAACAATATCTGACGCTCTCAACACAAGGTATTGTTTACTGCATCTATAGCACCAGCTGTACATGTATTTATGTCATCCATTAACACTATCATTCAAGCTTCAAAGTTGGTGAAGTTGTGATTTTGATCTCCTATACAGGAAAAGTACAAACAGAATATGTCTAAGTACTCATTTACCCAGATTTAGATACGTGATGTGATCACAGAAAGTATGATCTTTTACTTGCATGTAAAGAAAATACTCAATAATGGACAACTGCCAGATATTATTTATTACTGCATTTTTATCATCAAAAATAAACATTTAGCATTTTAGAAATAAGATTTCTTCGACTTAATATTCCCAAAAAAAAAAAAAAAATTCAAAAAGAAACTTACGTTTCATGTTCATATTTGGAGTTTTATACATGAAATGCATGAATAGTTGTGTTGTGTTAATAAGAATTTGGTCTCCACTGTAACGTATAGATCGATACCACCAAGTACCCTGCAAAAAATACATTTTAAATCAGTCTCCTTAATAGGACAAAGTGATCATTCAAATAAAAATAAAAGCAAACCAAAGCATATATATATTTTTAATAATTTAATTATAATCATTCCATACAAAACGATCAATTTTTACAAAAAATAGGATTGAGAACAAGTCGACCCCCACCCCTGACAGAGAGAGCATGGCCAACGGGGCAAAACTTAAGGCTTGTAAACATACCTAAATTGACGAGTTTGATAGGCCAAGAGAGATTAATGGAGAAGAACAAGAAATGCGGAAATATGTGCTTCCTCAGGGCTTTAAGAGCTTATTCTAAAATATTATCAATGAGATCCTGCCATGTTTTGAAAAAATTCTGTACAGATCCTCTAACTGAATATTTGCTTTTTTCCCCAATTTCAAATAGTATAACACATCGGTTTCCCATTGACTTAAAAGAGGAGAATTAGGATTCTTCCAGTTTAGCAAAAAAAAAAAAGTGAATGCAATCACAGTTGTCCTTCTCCACTTTAAACCCATCTGGAAGAACACCAAACACAGCTGTTAATGGGTTAGGAGGTATTGTGATACCAAGGCTGTCTGAAAGGTAATTCAAAATTTTGGTCCAAAATTATGTTAATTTGGTGCAGGCCCAAAATATGTGACACAGTGAGGCTGGGACTTAATTGCAGCGTTCGCAGGTTGGATCCTGCCCTGGAAACATTTTGGAGAGTTTTAGGTGAGCCAAATGTCCTCGATATATAATTCTGAGTTGAATAATTGTATGCTTTGCATATACAGTATGGAGTTCGAGTGAATTCTCTGCATTGCTATTTTCCACTCCTTTTCTGATATATTGATTAAGAGACCTTTTTCCCAGTGTCCTCTTGGATCTTTAAAAGTGACTGTAAAATCTATACTAATAAAAGGCAAAGCCCTCACTCACTCACTCACTCACTCATCACTAATTCTCCAACTTCCCGTGTGGGTGGAAGGCTGAAATTTGGCAGGTTCATTCCTTACAGCTTCCTTACAAAAGTTGGGCAGGTTTTATATCGAAATTCTACGCGTAATGGTCATAACTGGAAGCGGTTTTTCTCCATTTACTGTAATGGAGATGAGCTTGAACGCCGTGGGGGCGGAGTTTCGTGTGACATCATCACGCATCCCACGTAATCACGCAGTACATAGAAAACCAGGAAGACCTCGAAAAAGCGCTGAAGAAAACATGCATTATATAATTGAGAAGGCAGCGAAACAATAAGAAGCGAGCGAGTGACATATAAAACCATATTCATGAGTTCTGCTACTTCGGAAACAAAGCACGATGTAAACCTACACTTTAAATTAAGTTCATAGACAGGCTGCTGCTGGCGTTTGTAATTTAGTGCCTGCCCATATAAGGCCGTCCGTCAGCGGCAATCCAATAGCAAACTGCCACTAAATATTCACGGGTGAAGGACTGTGTTTATGGAGAGGAAGATGAGATGGTCAGGGTGTGTTTGACACAAACTCAGCGAAACTGCGAGAGAAAGTTTTAAGTGCCAGGACTAAGGTAACATTAAATACAGCCATGGACATAGCACGAGATGGCACCAGCACAGCTGGGAACCTTCGATGCATGTACACCGAGCGCTCACGTGAACTGACGCAGTGCACAGATAAAAGCAACAGTTCCAAAGAGCTGAACAAAACCGAATTACACAATTGAAAAGGCAGCAAAAAATATGAAGCGTCTGATAAGCATATTCATAAATCCAGCTACTGCGGAAACAAAGCACACGGTGGAAAAAGTCAATGTCCCGATAAAGGAAGACAGTGTAAAAAAACCCGTGCATGCAGTGTGTCAGGTCTCAGATAAAGAAGAAGACGAGCTGTTTATTGATGCAGTAAGAAACGAATCGATGAATGAAACCTGTCATCTTTACAACGATTGACAAACACGGAATGTAACTTGAACACAACACATCCTACAAATACGAACCTGATTGAAAGAAATAATGATAATCAAATCCTTGATGACAGCAACACTCAGTAACACTCACAAAACAAATACTGTATATTGACAGTCATGTTACGTTATTTTTAAAATGTTCCCTTTTCTTTTCTAGCTTTTTAACACACTACTTCTCGCTGCGATATATATATATATATATATATATATATATATATATATATATATATATATATATATATATATATATCTACATACTCGAATAATGGATACTTTATTCACCATCAATGATTGTTTTGGTAAAGCCATACTCAGTGTATTCATTAGATGAACGGTAAAAAAAGTAAGAGCGAGGGAGGATGATGCAGGCTGTAGGCTGTAGTGCGGCGTCAACTCTATCTGAATTGCGATCACATTTGAAAAATATATCTTTTCAAGTTCTATTTAGTCCATATGTGTCAAACTCAAGGGCAGGCCACATCCGCCCGGCGTAATTATATCCGCCCGAGATCATTTTATATACTGTATTATTGTTATTAAAGCCCAGGTATATGAAGCGCTGGTAACACAATAAACTACAGATCCCATAATGCAGCGCTTCAGCTGCCTTGCCGAACAAGTTATTGCGGCTAGCTCACATGATGCTGAAGAGAAAAGTTGATTCTGAAAATAGAGCCTTTAAAAACCGATGGGAGGCTGAGTATATGTTTACTGAACCCGTGTGTCTCATTTGTGGAGCTAATGTGGCTGTAATTACAGAATTTAATCTAAGACGGCACTATGAGATAAAACATCAGGGTAACCTGAATGCAATGCAGAAGATACAGAAAGCAGCATAATTAAATAAGAATCTGACACTTCAGCGGACGCTTTAACCCGTGCACAATCACAAAGTGATTTCAAGTGAAGCTGCTTTTATGGGAGACACAAATGCACCAGTGCACCTTGCCCCACTTTCCCTGTTGCCAAGTAATGTTAAACCAAGTCGTCACTACGGTGTTCCCAAATACGCACTTTGCTGATAAACTGAGCGCACTGCGCACTGAGTTTGCACGGCGCTTTGGTGACTTTGAAGAACAAAAAAAGTCCGTCTACATGCGGCTCGAACCTTGTGCATGTTTGGTAGCACATATCTGTGTGAGAAGCTCTTCTCAGTGATAAAGACTAACAAAACAGCACACAGGAGTCGCCTCACTGATGAGCACCTGCAATCCATCCTGAGAATCTCCACAACACAGAACCTCACAGCAAACAGAAACGAACTTGTGGCCAAAAAAAGATGCCAGGCGTCCAGCTCTAAAATGACATATGAGCAAAGACAACTGAATGATTTGATTTGTTATTGCTGAAAGGAACACATTTTATTTATATTTCCAGGTTTTGTTATGCAGCATGTTCATATTTGAATTTGTATAATTTTGACAGGATATATTTTTATGGAGAGCAAATTCTTTTGGGATATTTAAAATCTAAGTTTATTTTTTATATAAAATTACATAAGAGTAAAGAAATTTGAATGTTTGTTCTTTTAACGTTTACTTTATTTCTAACTTGTATAATTTAGACAGGATATATTTTTATGGAGAGCAAAATATTATAAGTTGTTTAAGGTTTGAGTTGATTTATTCACGAATAATATTCCTGTCTGTTTTTACCATTCCTACCAAAGATATTTCTGTCGACTAAATAAAAATTCCTTCTATTTAAAATTTAAATAGAACTTGAACAAATACGATAGTTCATAATATCCACGCAGACTTGCACGTAAGAGCGGGAGTCATCCGTTTTAACAAATGCAGCGTATTGCACTGATACGAAATAGCTGTGTGTGTATATATGTAGATATGTATGTATATATGTTTATATATGTGTGTGTGTATGTATATATATATGTATTTGTGTGTATGTATGTATGTATGGATTTATGTGTGTGTGTATATATGTAGATATGTATGTGTATATGTATAGATATGTATATATATATATGTTTATGTGTGTGTGTGTAAATATATATATATATATATATATATGACAACAACACTCATCACTCACAACAGTGACAAAACAATTACATTGACAATCATGTTACGTTATTTTCAAAATGTTTCCTTTTCTTTTTCATAACTTCTTTAACACACTACTTCTCCGCTGCGAAGCGCGGGTATTTTGCTAGTAATTTTATATATTGCAGAGATGGTGTCTAAGTCCTTGAAATTGAGCAATATTTTTTCCAGCATGGACGAGGGTGCAAGATGAGGAAAATTGGGCAGGTTCTGTTTAACAAAGTTCCTAATTTGAAGATAGTGAAAGAAATGTGTAGCTGGAAAGTTACATTTGGAATGTAATTGTTCATAGGATGCAAAGATGTTGTCTATATAAAGATCTCTAAGCAAGTTAATCCCACATTTTTGGTAAATATTAAAAACTGCATATGTTTGCGAAGGTTGAAAGAGGTGTTTCTCTTGCAGTGATGCCATAGATAAAAGCTTCTCCATCTTAAAATTCTTTCTACATTGGTTCCATATTCTGAGTGAGTGAAGCACAATTGGTTTATCAGTATATTGCCGATAGCTTGCATTTATTGGGACACAAAGCAGGGAATATAAAATAAGTACTGCAGGATTTTTTTTCTATTGCGGACCAGGCCTGTGTATGTTCATCTATTTGTGTCCAGGTTTTTATAGCTTGTATGTTTGCTGCTCAGTAATAAAACTGGAAGTTGGGTAGAGCCATGACACCTTCTGCCTTAGGTCTTTGTAGGGTCACTCTTTGGATACGTGTATGTTTTGATTTCCACATAAATGAGGTTATTGTTGAATCTAATTGCTTAAAAAATGATTTACTGATGTATATTGAGATGTTTAGGTTTAGAAATAAAAAAAGAAGCGTAGGAAGAATATGCAACTTAACAACGTTAATTCTTCCAGCTAGAGTGAGATGAAGGGTTGACCATCTATGCAAGTCTTGCTTTATTTTTTTCCATGCAGATGGCAAAATTTTGTTGATAAAGAGCTTTATGTTTACTTGTGATGTTTACCCCTAGGTATTTAAACTGCTCTGCAATGATTAAAGGTAGGGTGTCTAATCTAATATTATATGCTTGAGAGTTCACTGGAAAGAGTACACTTTTATTCAGATTAATTCTGAGACCAGAAATCTTTTGAAATTCTGTAAGTGCTGTTTAGACTGCAGGCAAAGAATTGTGTGTGTCTGATATATACAGTACCATATCATCTGCATATAGAGAAATTTTCGGTTCAAGTCCTTCACTGATAATCCCCTTTATCTGATCAGCATTTTGACAGTGAACCACCAGTGGTTCAATGGCGACTGCAAATAGCAGTGGTGACAAGGGGCATCCTTGTCTGGTACAACGTTCTAGTTTAAAGTAGTCTGAACAAATGTTAATACAAACTGAGGCTTCTGGATTGGTACAGTGGAGGAAATAATTATTTGACCCCTCACTGATTTTGTAAGTTTGTCCAATGACAAAGAAATGAAAAGTCTCAGAACAGTATCATTTCAATGGTAGGTTTATTTCAACAGTGGCAGATTGCACATCAAAAGGAAAATCGAAAAAATAACTTTAAATAAAAGATAGAAATTGATTTGCATTTCATTGAGGAAAATAAGTTTTTGAACCCTCTAACAAAAAAAGACTTAATACTTAGTGGAAAAACCCTTGTTTGCAAGCACAGAGGTCAAACGTTTCTTGTAATTGATGACCAAGTTTTTGCACATTTTAGGAGGAATGTTGGTCCACTCCTCTTTGCAGATCATCTCTAAATCCCTAAGGTTTCGAGGCTGTCTCTGTGCTACTCTGAGCTTGAGCTCCCTCCATAGGTTTTCTATTGGATTAAGGTCCGGAGACTGACTAGGCCACTCCATGACCTTAATGTGCTTCTTCTTGAGCCACTCCTTTGTTGCCTTTGCTGTATGTTTTGGGTCATTGTCGTGCTGGAACACCCATCCACGACCCATTTTCAGTGTCCTGGCAGAGGGAAGGAGATTGTTGCTCAGGATTTCACGATACATGGCTCCGTCCATTTTCCGTTAATGCGATTAAGTTGTCCTGTGCCCTTAGCAGAAAAACACCCCCAAAGCAAAATGTTTCCACCCCCATGCTTGACGGTGGGGACGGTGTTTTGGGGGTCATAGGCAGCATTTTTCTTCCTCCAAACACAGCGAGTTGAGTTAATGCCAAAGAGCTCTATTTTGGTCTCATCAGACCACAGCACCTTCTCCCAGTCACTCTCTGAATCATTCAGGTGTTCATTGGCAAACTTCAGACGGGCCTGCACATGTGCCTTCTTGAGCAGGGGACCTTGCGAGCCCTGCAGGATTTTAATCCATTGCGGTGTAATGTGTTTCCAATGGTTTTCTTGGTGACTGTGGTCCCTGCTAATTTGAGGTCATTAACTAACTCCTCCCGTGTAGTTCTAGGATTCTTTTTCACCTTTCTCAGAACCATTGACACCCCACGAGGTGAGATCTTGCATGGAGCCCCAGAGCGAGGTCGATTGATGGTCATTTTGTGCTCCTTCCATTTTCGAACAATCGCACCAACAGTTGTCACCTTCTCTCCCAGCTTCTTGCTAATGGTTTTGTAGCCCATTCCAGCCTTGTGCAGGTCTACAATTTTGTCTCTGACATCCTTGGACAGCTCTTTGGTCTTTCCCATGTTGTAGAGTGTGGAGTCTGCTTGATTGATTGATTCTGTGGACAGGTGTCTTTTATACAGGTGACTAGTTAAGACAGGTGTCCTTAATGAGGGTGACTAATTGAGTAGAAGTGTATAACCACTCTGTGGGAGCCAGAACTCTTAATGGTTGGTAGGGGTTCAAAAACTTATTTCCCTCAATGAAATGCAAATCAATTTCTATCTTTTATTTAAAGTTATTTTTTCAATTTTCCTTTTGATGTGCAATCTGCCACTGTTGAAATAAATCTACCATTGAAATGATACTGTTCTGAGACTTTTCATTTCTTTGTCATTGGACAAACTTGCAAAATCAGTGAGGGGTCAAATAATTATTTCCTCCACTGTATACAGTAGTTTGATCCATGCACAAATGTTCGGGCCAAACCCAAATTTCTCTAATGTAGTGAAATGGTATTTCCATTCAATAATGACAAATGCTTTTTCTGCATCCAATGATAATAGTATTTCTGGGGTGTTTGACTTTGTTGGCGAGTATATTACATTAAACAGGCGTCGAATTTTGGAAGATAAGTGTTGACCCTTGATAAATCCAGTTTGATCGTGTGATATTACCGAAGAATTAAGGCCAAAAAGTTCTATCTTGGGGTTTGCTAAAAGACACCTGAAGGACTCTGAGATGGTGAGAAATAAGATTCTCTTGTCTGATGAGACCAAGATAGAACTTTTTGGCCTTAATTCTAAGCACTGTGTGTGGAGACAACTAGTCACTGCTAATCACTTGTCCAATACAGTCCCCACAGTGAAGCATGGCGGTGGCAGGACGACTGGTTGCAATCGAGGGAAAGATGAATGCAGTCAAGTACAGGGATATCCTGGACAAAAACCTTCTCCAGAGTGCTAAGGGCCTCAGACTGGGCCGAAGGTTTACCTTCCAACAAGACAATGGCCCTAAGCACACAGCTAAAATAACGAAGGAGTGGCTTCACAACAACTCTGTGACTGTTTTTGAATGGCCCAGCCAAAGCCCTGACTTAAACCCAATTGAGCATCTCTGGAGAGACCTAAAAATGGCTGTCTACCAACGTTTACCATCCAACCTGACAGAACTGGAGAGGATCTGCAAGGAGGAATGGCAGAGGATCCCCAAATCCAGGTGTGAAAAACTTGTTGCATCTTTCCCAAGACGACCCATGACTGTATTAGCTCAAAAGGGTGCGTCTACTAAATACTGAGCAAAGGGTCTGAATACTTAGGACCATGTGATATTTCAGTTTTTCTTTTTATTAAATCTGCAACAATTTCAAAAATTCTTTTTTTGTCTGTCAATATGGGGTGCTGTGTGTACATTAATGAGAGAAAAAAATAATTTAAATGATTTTAGCAAATGGCTGCAATATAACAAAGAGTGAAAAATTGAAGGGGGTCTGAATACTTTCCGTACCCACTGTAATTGCGAAACTGATGCAGTTTCTTAAACATCTGGGTGTTCAAAAGCTAATTCATTTGTTTCTGGAACAACTATTTTAACACTTCATGGGCAGGTGGTTATATTTATTCATTTACTACTCTATAGTTTCACAACAGAGCAACAAGACTGAGAAAGTGCTTCCTTCTAGAACATCTCAAAACCAAACCAGATTTATTAAAGGCAGACATTTAGCTTCTAATCTTCAACGTTTAATGTAATATACTCACAATCAAATCTAACACACCAGAGATCTTATTATCTTTGGAAGCAGAAAAGCATTTAACATGGTTGAATGGGACTACCTGTTCACCACATTGCACAAATCTGGGTTTGGCCCAAATACATATGCATGCATCAAACTACTCTATACCAGTCCAAAAGCCTTTGTTTGTATTAACAACATTTCAAACTAGAATGTGGTACTTGACAAGGATGCCCCCTATCACCATTGCTCTTTGCAATCACCAATTAGCCATTCACTTTTGCAATGTTTCAGAGATAAAGGGGATTACAAGAGAAGTACCTGAACAGAAAATATTACCACATGCAGATGATATGGTAAGGTACATATCAGACCCACAAACTTCTGTACCAGCAGTCCTCAATGCACTAGCAGAATTTCAAAAGATATTTGGACTCAAAATAATTTTGAATAAAAATGAGGCTTTCCAGTGAACTCTCTAGCACACAATATTAGACTGGACACCTTCACATTTATTTTAGCAGATCAGTTCAAATATCTAGGGGTAAACATAATATAAAGATCTTTTTCAAAAAAAATTTGCTATCTGCATGGAAAAATTAAGATATGAACAGATGGTCTACCCTCCATGTCAAATTAGCAGGGAGAGTCAATGCTGTCAAGATAAACATCCTTCACAAGCCTCTACTTCTATTTCAGAATATCAGTGCATTAACAAATTGTTCTTTTAAGAAATTAGATCCAATTATAACCTCATTTATTTGGAATTCAAAATACCCACAGATCCAAAGGGAAATTCTACAATGACCTAAAGCAGAAGGGGACATGGCACTACCTAAATTTCAATTTCTGGGTGGTAAACATACAAGCTATAAAGACCTGGGGCCACATGCATAAATGGTGCGTACGCACAGAAATGTTGCGGTAAGAATGTTTCCACATTCAAATCGCGATGTATAAAACCTACACTTGGAGTAAAGCCACGCACTTTTCCACGGTACCTCATACCTTGTCGTACACAAGTTCTCTGCTCAGTTTTGCAGACTGGCGGCACCCAGCATCAAAGCAGTGCTACCTGTGTGGTTACTCTTTGATTTTCCTGACGCGGCTTTATAAATACACTGAAACTAACTGAATATTGTAATTAGTGTAATGCATCCGATTGTAATTAACTTGTAACAATATAATGGTCCAGGGAATAGCCATAGTATTCCAAATACCATAACTGCTTTAGCGTTGTTACTCTCATTGCACCTTCTTCTTTCAGCTGCTCCCATTTGGAGTTGCCACAGCGGGTCATCTTTTTTCATATATCACTGTATCTGAGTGGGGAATGACAGCAGCAGCTGATCGGAAAGAGAATTATCGGTATACAGTATCAAGCACACGCTGTTTCAGCCACGGCAAAATGTTTCAAAGCATTTCCTGTATGGACCTCGCAGTTCAGAAACAGTTTCATCCCAAGAACTCTAAACACAATCAATCAGTCTATCAACTGCTTTTTGTAGACCTGTTTGTATTTAAATACAATCACCTCACTGTAAACTTGCGATACAGTTATAATATTACACAACCTGAGCTACTTTATATAGCGCATATTTACATATGATGACGATATCATTTTTAAGATGAAGTGCAGCAAAATATGTTTATTATATTATACAGATAAAACTAACTTCATTTAAATAATCTACAGTATATTCTTCACTGGGACTGGCGTGAAGGATAGAATAATTAAACATGTACTATGAAGATATTTCAATGTTCCTTATCGTTTTGAAGAATCGGCGATCTAAGCTTACAGATGGCTTAACGTCTATTATAGAGCTGATTGTGTGGCGATCGGTTACTTGGAGAAAAAAAAGCAAGGACTGCAGAGGTGGCCACGCCAATATACATCTATACTAATAAAAGCCCTCACTGACTGATCACTAAATCTCCAACTTCCCGTGTAGGTAGAAGGCTTATTCCTTACAGATTACTTACAAAAGTTAAGCAGGTTTCATTTTGAAATTCTACACGTAACGGTCGACAACGTCCGCCATATTGAACTTTCTTATTTATGGCCCCATCTTCACAAAATTTGGTAGGCGGCTTCCCTGCACTAACCAAAACCGATGTACGTACTTATTTCTGTGGTGTGATGCCACTGTCGGCCGCCATATTGAACTTTCCAACGTCACTAATTCTACAACTTCCCGTGTAGGTAGAAGGCCGAAATTTGGCAGGCTCATTCTTACAGCTTACTTACAAAAGTTAAGCAGGTTTCATTTCAAAGTTCTACGCGTAACGGTCATAACGGTCGGCACGTTGAACTTTCTTATTTATGGTCCTATCTTCACGAAATTTAGTAGGCGGCTTCCCAGCGCTAACCAAAACCAATGTACGTACTTATTTCGGTGGTATGACCCATATTCAGGAAATTGGGTACGCGGGTTCCCAATGCTAACTGAATCCTACTTACGTACATAGCCTGCAGCTCGGTCACCGTGTGAGGCGGTGTTGCGTCCCCCATCCCAACGCCTCCCACGTTGTTGGCTGGCTGCCTGCCTGCCTATATAAGGCCGTCCGTCGCTCCGGTCTCTACATTCCCTTCCTTGCTTCGCCACGGGATTCACGTCTCCCTGCTGATAACTTCAGCCTTTTTATTTAATCCACAGCTTCTCCGCTATTTTATTCTTCATTTGTTACAATTATAGTTATTGTGTAGTTATTTTAGACTTACTTTACATTGTTCAGGTACCCATTTCCTTTATTGTTCCAACCGTACCCCCATTAACATGTCTATCGAGGTGATCACCATCGATCAAAGAACTGTCACTTACCGACCGGTTTCCATGCCCAGAGATGGCACCTACCTTTTCCATTCTCTTTGTTACATATTGCACGGCCATATCAGGCTCACTCTTGATATCCAGAGGAACATTGTGTCTTATGTATTGAATGATTGGGACAGGTTCAAGGTGTGGACTGATGACGGTACAGGAGATAATTATACTACAAAGGAGCACTATAAAAGTGAAATGCTTAAGCCCTTCACCTATGGTTCTGTATGTGAGTTGATGGCTGCCGCTGAATTGTTCGGTTGTCGCTTTCAAGTGTACCAAAAAAACATCTTCACATCATCACAGTTGATGATTTCAGTAGTGGACACTTTGATGTTTATGAATGTTTAAACTCTCAAAAGCTGGATGTGAAGTTATCGATGAAACCGGTTGTATGCTTACAACGCTTGACAGATGCTGAATGTCACTTCAACACAAGTCCTGCAAATACTGTCATAATTGAAACAAACCATGAAACTCAATCCGATTATAACAGCAGCAATCCAAGCTGTGAGATTTGAGACAAGATTACTTTTCACATGGCCAACTGTACGTTGCACTCTCAAGAGTAAGCTCAGCGCACAGCTTGGTCATATTACAACCGGAGGGCCGAACTAACAATGTGGTATACAAAAAGATCCTTAAAAATAATTATTGGTATGTTTTCCCTCAGTTTAAAAAGGTTTAATTTTCTTCTTAATAAAAATTTTAAGGCAGTTCTTCGCCACTTCTGGTATTTTGCTAGTTGAATATAAAACAGAAATAGAAAATAACGACACAGCTAAAAATGCAGTGGCAAATTTTGACAAAAGTTAAACACTTGTGTCATGAGCACGAAGCGGTTATGCAGTGTCCGTAACGGACGTGGCCATCCACCGTGCATAAGATAACATATTGACATTGGCGGCGAAGGGGCCACCGATACTTTCTCTGCCCAGGGCCGCCACAAGCCTAGAGCCGCTCATGAGTACTGCTGCAATAAATAATTTCATCGATGGTCGCGCACAATCACTGCGCTGTGAAACCCATGGCTAATAACGTGCTTCAACTCCTATCATCATTAAAATATCACGTATACATCTCAGTATTTTAGTTACTCGGAGAGCTGTAATATCACGAATGTAATGGATTCTGTGTCCAGTAGGAGGAAGAGAAAGCCCATTTAAGAAGCACGTAGTGATTCACACACATAGAGCACATAGAAGATCACATACAAAAGAAAGCATTTAACGTGCTACTTTAATTATGATGTGATTTGGGAAACTGGTTAATTAAACGACTTTAAGATGAAGTTTATGATGTTCTACTTTAATGACAAAATAAACAACATGATTAAAGTGGAAATTTCGAGATTGAAGTTGACATTTCGTGCTTTTTTCCCCCACTGTGTGCCTTTTTTTCTCCATATCCTAATAAGCTTTCATATGACACTCAGACGGTGGGCTACGGCTCGCCTTTTCATGGAGACTTTGATATCTGACAACTTCTTTTTTATTTTGGCACTGTGCGACTTTGTGAACGTGAGCTTTCAAGTTTCTCCAACATGCTATGTCACTCGATCAACTTCCTTTTGTTGATTATACCACAGTTTAAATAAACAAATAGTATGTTTTTCCTTTGCCTCCACTTGGTATTCGCTAAATTTCTTATATTTTCCCCCGTGCTTTTCCCATTGTCTTTTCACAAAAGGCTGAGCTTAAGGGCGATTTATATTGATTTGCATATTCAAAGACGCGTAATTCTGGGAGGAGTTGGGGCGGGACAGAAGGCGCACACACGAGCGTTACTTTTCATGCTGACTGGGATTTATGGAGTGGAAGAGCGCGAAGTTAGATGCACAGATTCCTGCATCTGGATTTTTCTGTGCGTAAGCACATTTCGGCTTTTGTGCTTACATCATGTCATAGTGCGAATTCTATACACGGCGTTATGCATGAGGGCCCTGGACATTGACACAAACTGTTGAATATGCTTAAGCCCAGACGGCAACAGAAATAAAATCTTGCTGTACTTCTTTATATGCCCTATATCATCAATAAAATAATAATCCAATTGTCCATCAATCACTCAGAAGCGCCTTGAGCATGAGAACGGCGCTATATAAATAAAATGTATTTATTATTAATAACCAATGCAGAAAGTACTTTAAGACAGAGAAGACCTGTTACACCTTTATATTATAATCACCATCATTTATCTTCTCTAAACTACACAGTATTTAATGTTACGAAAACATGATTCAAACACTCTACATATAGACATTTCTATATAATGTCTTTGTATTAACTTCCCAACAGAACAATTTTTCAACTACTATCAAATCAGAAACTTCACTAAATGGAACCTTCCCAATTTTCCCCACCTCCCATTAATTTCTATTACAGAGGCAATACTGATCAGTCTTGAAGACTCAGAAAGAACCTCAAGAATATTTGAAGTTTATTTGAAATTTTGAAGTACCTTCCTTTCAAAGATCCGATGGTACAATGAGGAAAAGGATCTTTTACTTAACATTTCTGAGAAGAAGTGGAAGGCAGCCAGGAATAGAATACACTCTAGTTCCACAGATGCAAAACATTTAATGATTCAACTTTATATTTTATCTAGCGTATTTATCTCAATTAAAATTGTCCAAAATGTACTCAGGGAAAGATTCAACCTTTTACTGCTGCAGTCTAGGTCCAGCCTCACTGGGCCACGTTTTGGGCGTGCACCAAATTAACATCATTCCTGACAAAATTCTTTGAATGTCGATCAGACAGCCTTGGTGTCACAATCACTTCTAACCCATTAACAGCCATGATTGGTGTACTCCCAGATGGATTTAAAGGACAAACTGATTTGAAACTGGAAAAAAGAATTCTCCCTAAGAGGATCTGTTCAAAACTTTTTTTTAAAATAAGGCAAGATCAAATTAATCAAATTAATGCTTATTTTAAGATTTGATATTAGGGAAAGAGACATTCTTATTTCTTCACTGTTTTTAAAGATTTGCTCTTGTAGGCTCTCCTCTCTCTCAGACAGGGGTTGTTAAGTTTGACATGATTGTATGGAATATTGTTTTATTCAAATAAAATGAATTAAAAAACACAGCAGCAAGTATTGTATCTAAAAGTAAAATGAATTACCACAAAACTCTAATTAATATGTCCCTTCACTGACCTCAAGAGAAGTTTAGAAGGTTATGCAGCAAAATGTTGTGATTTTTCATCATATACTTGTGTTACTTAATGTTTAAATATACATTCAGCCATGAAGCACATTTTCCTCTACAAGTCCAAAAAACACATTTTTCCAAATCTTTACAGAGAAACATTTTATGACTGATTAGATTTCTATACTAATTTTAGCTTTCACAAAGTGTGTACAGTTTTCCTTGTTGATATTAAGTTCTTAGTTACTGTGGTAAACTTTCCCCTCTTTTTTTGATATTATCTTACTCTCACACTGAAAACAATTAGAGAAACCCAATATTTAACCAAAGTAAATTTTTTCTAAGAAAGGTGTAATTTCTAGGAAGCTTGATTTTGTGTTCTTTTAAACATTTTTGTTTTGATTTTGACACGTTTTACCTCAGGAAGATTCAACAATGACTAAGTTTTAGTTTCTTGGCAGCTTAAAAAATTCAGATACAAATGGAAGAAACAATTACAATTTGTCCATAAGAATTTCTAGGGGTGCCAAATATTGTGGCATGTATGGTTTTGTTATATAACTAAATCATTTCCTGATGAGGGATTTTTTTTCTTGGTAATAAATTGGATTTCTCTTGTTTTCTTCAGGGTGAGATTAAGGTAATTCACCAAAAGGTGACTTTTTTACAATCCCTTTTTACTACTCTTCATCGGGGGTGCCAATAACTGTGGAGGGGACAGTATGTAAATGTATTCCCAAGGCTATCCGTGGGATGCCAAAAACCCTATGGCATACAAAAATTGTATTCCCTTGTATCTGTTACTTGAGAAAATAATTTATTTTATGCTTTCATGGTGAATAGAGTTATCAATCCCTGATACAACAGGGTTAAATGGGGACATGACTTGAACAGCGGCAAACAATATCAAAATGTTCATGTAAAAATGTCAAATTGCTCATTTGGCATTAGACAAATTTTTAGATATCCTGTAATATGCTCACTATGTTCCAAAAACATGTGCTTTTCCTAAAATATGATTAAATAAGCCACTTTCAGAAAATACTTTAGTGAGCAACAGTGAAGTACACTCAAATGATATCAAGCTTTCTGAATTAAAGACGAGTGATGCCCCAAACCCAGGGACTCCATCCACCCGTAAACACCCCCAACACATTAAACAGAGAAGACTGTAATCCTAAATTGCCAAAATGGACATTCTGACAGCCTTGACTACACCATACAATCTATACCATAAAAATCAAAAAGGAATCCCACATCCACAATAAAAGATTCAATTACAAAAATATTTAAATACAACTCTTGCCCTGCACAAATAGATACAATATGCATGCAGTGTTATGGCCCCAAAACCTAAACTCGTAGCGTAATCCAGAAAAAACAAAGTGAAAAGTCTTACGTTTATTCCATGTCATCTTGTAGACAGACTTAAACTCCCATGACCTCACAAATACTTGTGCAAGGTCAAAGATTAGTCCACTGCTACACAGGCAGAAAAGAATGATGCCCATTGCTCTTTCCAGATCGAAGGCTGTGCCTTTATTCTATTACACTAAAACTACTCTTTATCTTTACCATCTAAGCTAAGGAATGCATTCACTTGGTAACTGAAACAGATCCTTTTGTCCCCCTTTCAAAAAAAAAAAGGGTAACACCATGCCAGTATTTAACACTAGAATCACCAAAGCCTATGAAAAAAATGTGTAAATCCGGCCCACCTTAAATCCCTTCGCACCTCTCCGTTAGCATCTTTTGTCTTGCAAATGTGCCGATCAAGACAAGCAGCCTACTATTTCATCTCCCCACCGCCGCAGAACAAGCACAAAGTTCTCCCAGTTAAAGCCTTGATTATCTGGGAGTGAAGTGCAGGAGTTTTAGAATGGAGATAGATCGTTATTTTGAACACATGCATTTCATGTGTGTTCAGTTTCTACAATAATCTGTGTAAACACATCATTAAAACAGAAACGTTTTTCATATTTTAGTAATAAATGACAAAATGTAGACATAAACTATGTAATGTGTGAAGCCTGAAGTCCAAAGTTCAAATAAACACTTTCACAAAAGGTTTAATAATGATGTAGATAGATAGATACTTTATTAATCCCAAGGGGAAATTCACAAAAATAATAGTAAAATAGTAAAAAGTGTCCAGGGAGCAATTCCACATAAAAGAAAGTGGTAGAAGTGATCAGTGAAATAGAGAAAAATAGAGATAAAAAGGTAAAAAGATAAAGTCATATACGGAGCTGCTGGAAAGGCTGCCACTCGGATGCGGCGCCGGAAGTACTAATGTAACTGATGTAACAGCTTCTATGGCGCAGTGGTAAGAATTGGTGACTTGTAATCAAGAGTCCCCCGGTTTAATTCTGTCTGCCTCGTATATTTACCATTTTGAGTAGTGAGCTGCTCTTACTGTTAATGTTATACAATAAAAAAATACATTTGATTTGCGTCTGTAACAGCCAGTGTTAACTTATAGTACTTGCAAAAGTTTGCTTTTTTTCTCTCTTTCATTTTCTCTCCTGGTTCTGCGTTGACATCATGCACCAGAGGGCCTGAGCTTGTTCAATGCGAGCAGGAGCATGCATGTGGCCAAATGCTTGTGCTATAACAAGCTTGACCTGGCGGCAATCAACGCACATGTACTGTGCAAGGCATGTATGGGGGGTCCAATGAGAAAAGAAGAGTGTTCATGGCTCACCTTGCAGAGGAAGTTCGTCGACGCTTCTTACAAGAAAAGGTGATGGAAAAAGAAAAGCTTCTGTTCCAAGACAGCCATTTCCCCCAGGAAAAAAACTCAGTGTCAGTAATAGGAACGACAGCACAGAGAGAAGTGTGTACATTGCAACAAGAACACATGTCGTAAATGTAGGAAGGATGGTCCTTGGGTGTGTGGGAACTGATAATTACATATAGCGTGGAACTGACCTCTCTGTACTATTCTCTCTCTGCATGTCCTGGAGTACAAAAGAAACACCACCATGCATCAAAATGTTGTATTATATTAACAATAAGAGCAGCTCACTACTCAAAACGGTAAATATACGAGGCAGTCAGGATCGAACCGGGGGACTCTTGATTACAAGTCAGCAATTCTTACCACTGCAGCACAGAAGCTGTTGCATTATCCTTGAACCTTTTGTGAAAGTGGTTTCACACATTACATAGTTTATGTCTACATTTTGTCATTTATTACTAAAATATGAAAAACGTTTCTGTTTTAATGATGAGTTTATACAAATTATTGTAGAAACGGAACACACATGAAATGCATGGGTTCCAATTAACGATCTATCTCCATTCTAAAACTCCAGCACTTTACTCCCAGATAATCAAGGCTGGAACTGGGAGAACTTTGTGCCCGTTCGGCATCGGTGGGGGGATGGAATTGTAGGCTGCTTGCTGCTTGTCTTGAACGGCACAGAGCTGTGTTTGCCAAAACCCAACCATAATATCCAGTGATTTCAGCAGATCTCATTTGCTGCTGTGGTACTGGAATTACAGAACTTCAATTAATGACATGCCCTTGAAAAAAATGTTATCCAACTAATACTCCAGGCATTGCCTCCTTACAGGAGAACTTATCCACTGGGTTTATTTGCTGCTCAAAAATCTCTATAAATCCTTCAAGGATAAATCTAATTTACTTCAAAAATTTCTTCACCCCTAAGTCAATCCTCAAAGCCTCACTAAACTCTTCTAGCATACAGGTCTTTACATTGATCACTGTGCTAGGTGCAGCCTTTTTGACACCATTCAGTCAACGCCTTCACGCCCTTCCCTAACAATTTTTCTTACCATTGGTGTTATCTAATCAGTCTTAGGTTTGATGCCAAGACCATCACTGACAGCCTTTTGACCAAACCCCCATGTAGCTATATATACCACTGAGGTCTTAAACAACTTTTTAGATGCAGGAGAGGCTACACTAGAGGATAGATTTTAATTCATTCAGAATAAAGGTGTCTGCTAGAAATTTCCACCATAACTTCACTATCATATAAAATCATCTAGGTCTGTCGAGTAGGCTCACCCTGCATCAGAGCCAGTTCAGTACTTTTCTTTACATATGTGTCTACAACATATAGCTTCTGATCCAATGACAACAGTGACAAGTCAAACACTGACAGTTAGTTCAAGGTACTCTTCTACCAGGAACACTCATAAATAAGCGTCCATTCAAAATTGGTATTTGTTATGGATAATCCATGACTAGATTCCCGATGTTTTTGGAATCACACAGGTGATTCTTTGCAAATGCGAGATGGGCACTGATGTTACTCTTGGTTTCTGACTAATCCCCCATTAATGTCATTTTCACTGAATATGTTTCTTAGTATGAAGTCATAAAAACAGACCAAAGCCAAGGCTAGAGAGGCCTGTTATTCTTTGGATGTTTTGGAATCCTTAGTGACTTAATGAGTTGGTTCTGTGCCCTTGGGGTAATTTTGGCAGGCCAACCTTTTCTGGGAGATTCACCACAGTCCCTAATGTTCAGCATGTGGTGTATTATTGTAATATTCTGACATTACAAAAATAGTAGGTTTTTCAACAGCCTGCTTTTTGTAAAACCACATGTATGTGTTGGATATTTCCTATAAATCTCTACCTCGGCAAAATGAAAAGCAAACATTCACACACCTCTGTTTCATCAGAGCAGTGGGACTTAAGTTTTTTTTACAGTCTGAAATGAGCTCAACAAGCAAAAGGACTGAAATTTTTTTTAGATATGTGGCATTTTTAAGAAAAAATGTCCTCTTTCCTGCAGCAAAACATGATATAAATATATGATGCCCATTGCTGCTCTAAAGACACAGCACTCTAATGTTTAGAAAGACTTCGGACAACTAGTGAAAAAGGAAAAGAGACAAAGTATTGATAGAAATCATGTTGCATGTATAAAAAATAGTTAACCTTTAATAAGAAAACGTGGTAGACTACAACCAAAAGTATTTACATTTTTTGCAAGAAAGAAATAAAAAGTCTGTTTATATAAACACATGTTCTATATCAAAGTCTATAATTACTCACTTCTTTCACATATAACAAGTCTTTTGTTACATGCCCTAAAATCACTAATCTCATGCAACCTTAATTAAATAATTTATAAATTTTTCATACTCCACTCAAGTCCTTAAACAGGTTGCAAAATAACATATTTTAAATAAAATAATACTTACAACAACAACTGGAAGAATGACCATAAAGGCTAGTCCATAAACAAGAAGAACCTAAAAAGAGATAGAAATAAATATATTAGCTTTGATGACAGGATTATTGACATTACTTAGTGATATCAGTCTTTTGGTCTATGGCTATTCTGATGCCTTTATATAGGGAATCCATATGTGCATGGAAAACAAGCAAATATAATCTATGAAGGCAGATTTTCCTGGCTCTTGCAAAGAGCAAGTAGATGATAAATGTGGTAATACAAAAAAAAATTCATATTAAAGATTATATTATTCAAACTATAAAATATAAATACACAAATGAGATAAAAAATATCCAAAAAGATACTGAATGAAAAGGATTAAATCTGTAAAAGTAGATCTGGCCCTAATTCAAAGGCTGAAAAATGGCACATTCATAATTTATTTTTGGAATACATGCTTCCTCTTCTGCTTAAGTGCCATCAGGTTGATTTGGTGTCCGGGTGACCACATTGATAGTCTCTCTCCAGAATGTCCCGTCTTCTGTTTTTATCTCCAGGCTTGTCAGAGGCATGCTATATGGTGACTGCTGTGATCGAACCCATCTGTTTTATAGCTGGCTAACCACTTTTCCTCTGTTCCTTTTTCCAAGCATTCCCATCTTTTCTAATTAATGTGTCTATACATAAGTTGTACAAAATAAGACAAGATTCGGTATAGTCAGTGAAGCTTTGAGTGGAAGGTCAGCCTTAATTTGATCATGGATGTATTTGTTTGTTTTTATTTGCTGTCAATGGTATTCTAAAAAGACAGCAACAGTTCAAAGACATTATTGTTTTCTGTACTGCCTCTTCATTATTTTGCTTTCACAGCCATAAAAAGTTACAGAAAATATCATGGCCTATACAGTTTGGACCTTTGCCTTTAAATACACATCACATTTGAAAAATAAGTCTTTCATTCTTGTTCAACTAACTTCCAGACTGCACTGTATCTTATGACTGCTGGATCCTTAGTTGATAATAATTGACTCAAGGAGGCAAAAGCTGTCAGCAACTTCAATGTCTTCCCCATGAACTCTAAAGCTGTCAATCTTTCCTGTAGTTATAACCTTTTTCCTAAAAATTTAATTGTGGTCCAATCTTTTCACTCTGGCCTTTAATTTATTTTAAAATAAGGAACTTTGGGTCTTCTACATTTTCAGCTAGGAGTATAGTGCCATCAGCACTTCAGAGGTTGTTGACGTTTCTTTCTCATACAATAAAACCTCTATCACCCTTTTTTCAATCTTCCTTATCTCATTATATTTGCAGTGTAAACTGAAATACAGTGTTATTATGTAACCCTATCCAAAACTTTTGCCCATCTAAAAACCAGTTAATTTCTTCATTATTGATTGGGATTAGTTCAGATTAAAAACTGATACCCCTAAAATAAAACAAAACAAATGAGGTACTTCTTTACCTTCACAAATTTTTAGGGAAAGGAAAGATAAGCATGTAATATGAAAAGAAACTGAAACACTCAAGATTGACTGCAATCTAGCACAAAATGCTAGAGATGCTGCAACTCAAACAGTTTAAGATTAAAATTACAAGGACAGCTTAACCCTTACTATTGCAGCATTTGCTGTTTACAAAGAGCAACTGTGATTATAGTTAACAAATATACATGGCTTTACTTAATGCTCCTTAAAACTGTAAACAAATAAAGTAGTGAAGAATTGAAGCACTTCAGAACTGAATGGAAACTTGACTGCATACAGCACTTTATTCCTGCAAACTAAGATTACTACCTGTTTGGAGTGCCACTTGGTCCTATTCACGTAAAGTTAATTTCAGAGGTATAGTTCTATAATTTGTGTGCTAAATATGCATTACTACATGAGCAGAGAATAAAACAACACTCTTCCACTTGTCAGGCCATTAAACAACCAATAGATAGACACGTCAAAAATACATTAATTTGCTTTGAGGAAAAAACTAATTTTATAAAACAGAAACAAAGTGCAAAGCACAACTAGTAGCTAAAAAATAATTTAAAAGATGCTGTATGTAAGGAAACCAATCTGTACCTTTTTACGGTGACTCCTCTACATATATCTAATGTTTATCAATACTTTGTTTTAATTTACATCACATGTAGCAGAAGTCTAATAGTCTAACTCAAATAGAATCATAAAAAACATAATTTCCATTATGAGATACAATGATGAGTGGTACAAAAAATTAGTAAGTTACAGTTGATTGTACTCTGTGGCAGTCTGTCCACAACAAACAGAGTTGGAGAAACCTGTCAGAAACACTGACATAGGAAAACAAATTTTAACAGTCCTAGTCCTGATACACTGAAGGGAGCATAGACTGGTGGCAGTGGAAGGGATGTGAAAAAAAGAGTACAAGGTCTGAAATATTGAAATATTAGGTTAAGTGAGGGAGAATAGATGTGTGTTGCATATACAGATGGAGCCACGTCAAATAGCCGCGGCCGTGTGAATGGCGTGCGAATGGCGTACGGCTGCCCTATGCACGCCGTGATCCCCCCCTCCCTCTACTGATAGAAGGCGTGTCAAGATTTCACAGTAAACACGCCCATTCATGCCCTATTTATTCATTTACCTGGTTCCACCACTAGATGGCGCTTTGTTCTCAAGAACACGTTAACACACGCCAGCAATTTAGCTGCGCTGAGTTGCAATCACGTGATTTTAACATTATATTTTATTATTATAATTATAATATTATATTATATTATTATATAGGAGCTTCCCTGTCTGCCTATCATATAGTGCCTTTCCTTCCTACCTACCTATCTATATATCTATCCCCTTAGCTGTTTTTTATATATCTATTATACAGTGCCTTCCCTGTTTATTTATATATCTAGTGCCTTCTCTGTCTGTCTGATTGCATATAGCGCTGAACTTACTGCTCTGTACTATTCTGTCCTCTGCATGTCCTGGAGTACAAAAGAAACAGCACCATACAGCAACATGTGCGAACTGGCAAGATCGGGGAAAAAACACGCGGTCACTGATTACAAACCGCAAGATGAATGAAAGCGATAATATATGTAAAAACATCATCGCACTAATGCAATATTATTTGAAAGCGAATAGCGTCAGATCGGGTTTGAATATGCCTACATATTGCATGTACTGTGCGTTGAAAGTGCTGCACTGAATAAGCTGACTCCTTCTGTAACAGCGTGTATTCAAACCCGATCTGGCGCTAATATTGCATGTACTTAACTATTTTAGAATAAAAACATACATTTTATTTCAGTCAGTCTGTAAGAGCCAGTGTAAATGCATGATAATTGTAACGGTTAGCTTTTTTTAAATTCAGTTCCATTCTCTCAGTCGCGTTCACGAAACCCCCCTCCCCCTCTGACAATGCTGTTTTCACATAAAGACGCACTATAACTCAAATGTGATTTATTTGGAGACGCGCTATAGCTCGAATGTGATTTATTTGGAGACGCTATAACTCAAATGTGATTTATTTGGAGACGCTATACTCGAATGTGATTTATTTGGAGACGCTATACTCGAATGTGATTTATTTGGAGACGCTATACTCGAATGTGATTTATTTGGAGACGCTATACTCGAATGTTATTTAAACAGGGAAGAAAGTACAATGTCAGGTGCTCATTCAGTGTAATAGGAACCATAGCACAGAGAGATGTGTACACTGCAACAAGTACACATGTCGTGAATGTAGGAAGGGTGTGTGGAATTGTTAATATTTGAATGTGATGATTTTATACAGCACGGATCGGAAATCAGCAATTCTTAGCATTGCACCACGCAAGCTGTCGTATCAACCGCCTACTGTAACTTGCTTTATTTTTCTTCACTTATAGTCTAGAATAAAAGTGCACTTGTTTTTTATTCTTGTACACCAACATATGTTCCTGTGTTTGAGCGACATGGGCATGCTCAAAAAAATAGACGTGTAATGCCACGAAAACTGCATGCAGGCACTTCAGTTCGCAAGCATTGGTACGAGAATGCAGTCACAAGTACACTGCAGAGCTACAGCGCATCTTTATGTGAAAACAGCATTCTCAGATGGGGGGTAGGGAAGGATCCTGAACACGACTGAGAGAATGAAAAGTGAATAAAAAAACTAACCTTTACAAGTATCATAAATTACACTGTTACACACTGAAATCAAATGCATGTTTTTATTCTAAAATAGTAAGAATAAGAGCAGTTTACTTCTCAAAACAAAGTGGTGCAGGATCGAACTCACGGTCTTCTGACTCGCAGTCGGGAGCTGATTCAATTGCGCTACGGAGGCAGTCGCGATAAACAAGTGTCAATGTCGCATGTTAAGGCGGTTTTTTCTGCAGTTATATTTTTTTGAATAAAAGCATACTTGTTCTGTTATATTTGTTCCTTTTGTGAAAGTGTTTGATATTTGGACTTCAGGCTTCATACATTATATAGTTTATGCTTACATTTTGTCATTTACTACTACAATATGAAAAACGTTTCTGTTTTAAAAATGTGTTTACACGGATTACTGTAGAAACGGAACACACGTGAAAAGCGTGTATTCCAAATAATGATCTATTATTTCCTCTCTAAAACTCCACTTCACTCCCAGATAATCCAACAAGGCATGAGCTGGGAGAAGTTTGTGCACGTTCTAAGTCGTTCGGGGGATGGAATAGCCGGCTACTTGCAGCTTTTCTTTTATCAGCACATTTAGATTAACAAAAGACACTGGCGGAGAGGTGAGAACGGTTTTAAGAAGCGATTGACTAGTTTTGGAAGAATACATTTTATTTCTAAAGTCGTGTGCGTGTTTTAATTGTTGGGGGATTGTTTGGGTATTTAAAAAAACATTTACTTGAACCAACTACTTACAGTAAATGGGCAAAAAATGGGAGACGCTTTTGTTTTAAATAGTCAAAGAGTTGGGCTAACAATAATAATTATTATTAATATTATTACTGGTCATAGAAACAAATGAAAACAATAGTTAAACACTTGATCATATGTATCTGTGCTAGTTTGTGTTTGTGATTATGTGACCCATAATAATTTTTTCTCAGTATAAATAATTTTTGGGTTTTAAGAACTCCATCAAAAGAGCAAACACAAACTTAGGTGAGAAACCTCAGTGGAGAATCCTGACTATGACGTGGCGCTAATTGCTCTGTGTGTGTTTTTTGGCGGGGAGGGTTCTTTAGACCTGTCTGTGCAAATGTGTTTGTGTTAAAGCCAACGGAGAAATGCAGGAGCGCACACACACACACACCTCTCATCCACAAATGCTTTAACTGTTGTCTTGTAAATCGTTGATTAAACCTATGAACACAGCTGTTCAGCAGTCCTAAACACAAGCGCATGGTCTATTTTTGTCCTTAATTAAAAGACATCAATACGTTAATAATTAACACAAAGATAACATTGTTTATTTTGCTGAATAAGGTAATAAGCTATATTTAAAATAAAACAAACCAGGAAGTTAGTGTTTTATACATTAAAGTACTCTGTATAACCAAGTGCCCTAACAAACAGCAACAGTGTACAGTACAGACAAAGAGTGTGTGTGCTGGTGGGGATTGGAAGGTGAATTAGGATACCTCATTTACAAGACAAAAGACGGTCTGAGGTGTGAATGCAAAGCTCCGCTTTGCTCTTCGGTGTGTGTGTTTTTTTAGGTTACTAGGGGTGCATTCTTAAATTCAGTCTGTCTAAATCTTTATAAACGCCAAGTTGGAAAATCATGTTTGAGAAAATGACAACAACAATTAAAATCTTGATCATTTGCGTCCGTGCTATTTCGTGCTTAAGTGACCCAAAATATTTTTCTTAGTTTTCTTAGAACTTCATTAAAAGACAAACTTAGGAGGAGTGGAATGTGAGAAATCTCAACGGAGAATGTACTGACTTCTCCTTATTACTGACTGTTAGATGGTGCTAAAATGTTTTTTCGTCCTGCTGGCGCAAATGTGTTTGTGTTAAAGCCAGCTCAGACAAACCTGACGAATGCCGGAGCGCGCACACACACACACACACACACGGTGGCACTTTGGCAGTTAGTGCTTCAACGTTAAACGAAGCCCGTAAACTTGATCCTGAACAGCAGACTGACTTTAACAATAATAGTTGATTGTTTTATATTTATGTTTTTGTATATACTGTATTTTTAAATGTTCAAATGAACGTTTCAGAGTATATAATTTGTTGTGTCATCTGTTTACAGTGTTGGCTGATTTTGTGATTGAGACCCATGGGTTACATTGAACTGGAGTGGGACAAACGGCAAAGCCAAATTGTCCAAGAATTTAAAAGAGAATGTGCACGAGACTGTCATGCAGAGATTTCCGGATCTGACAGCGCACCACTGGTTCCGAGTCGGCTATTCCATCCCCCCAACGACTTAAAACGTGCACAAACTTCTCCCAGCTCATGCCTTGATTGATTATCTGGGAGTGAAGTGGAGTTTTAGAGTGGAAAGAATAGATCATTATTTGGAATACACGCATTTCACGTGTGTTCCGTTTCTACAGTAATCCGTGTAAACACAACTTAACTGGGTCGGGAACACTTAATATAAAGCATTTAATGTGCTACATTAATTAATGACGGGTTTGAGAAAATCTAGTAAATTAAACATTCATTTTAAGATTTAGTTTAGTTTGCGACATTCTACTGACAAAATAAACTATTAGAATAAAGTGGAAAATGTCGACTTTAATCTCGACATAATTGGCGACAATAAAGTGGAAATGTCGAGAATAAAGTCAACATGTCGACTTTAATCTCGACATTTAGATTTTTTTCTTCACTGTGTCCGTATTTTTTTCACCGTGGCCCTAATACGCTTCCGTAATGTACACTGGCTCTTACAGACTGACTGAAATCAAATTTATGTTTTATTCTAAAATAGTTAAGTACATGCAATATTAGCGTCAGATCGGGTTTGAATACACGCTGTTACAGAAGGAGTCAGCTTATTCAGTGCAGCACTTTCAACGCAGTACATGCAATATTATTTGAAAGCGAACAGCGTCAGATCGGGCATATTCAAACCCGATCTGACGCTATTCGCTTTCAAATAATATTGCATTAGTGCGATGATGTTTTACATATATTGTCTCTTTCATTCATCTTGCGGTTTGTAATCAGTGACGCGTGTTTTTCCCGAACTTGCCAGTTCGCACATGTTGCTGTATGGTGCTGTTTCTTTTATACTCCAGGACATGCAGGGGACAGAATAGTACAGAGCAGTGAGTTTAGCGCTATATGCAATCAGGCAGAAAGACAGACAGGCAGAGAAGGCACTAGATATATAAATAAACAGGGAAGGCACTGTATAATAGATATATAAAAAACAGCTAAGGGGATAGATATATAGATAGGTAGGAAGGAAAGGCACTATATGATAGGCAGACAGGGAAGCTCCTATATAATAATGCAATATTGTTTGAAAACGAATATGTAAATGCATGATAATTGTAAAGGTTAGCTTTTTTTAAATTCAGTTCCATTCTCTCAGTCGCGTTCACGACCCACCCCCAAATCTGACAATGCTGTTTTCACATAAAAGCGCTATAACTCAAATGTGATTTATTTGGAGCGCTATAGCTCGAATGTGATTTATTTGGAGACGCTATACTCGAATGTTATTTATATAGGGAAGAAAGTACAATGTCAGGTGCTAATGTAATAGGAACCATAGCACAGAGAGATGTGTACACTGCAACAAGTACACATGTCGTGAATGTAGGAAGGGTGTGTGGGAATTGTTAATATTTGAATGTGATGATTTTATATAGCACGGATCGGAAATCAGCAGTTCTTAGCATTGCACCACGCAAGCTGTCGATCAACCGCCTACTGTAACTTGCTTTATTTTTTCTTCACTTATAGTCTAGAATAAAAATATTTTACTAACTAGTTTTATTAATTCATTATTTAATAATAAATAGCATAATCATCATGGGTTGTGTATTGAGTGATTTAACTAATCTGTTTTATTAATCGGTTTGTTGTTGTTTTTTTTACCACGTCATCTATTTATGAAACTATGTTGACAATACAAGAACTGCCTATACAGTATATTAAAGATACGGTATAGGGCTTCCTGGACACTGCAGTTAACTGAAGCATTCAATGCTCCATCTGGCGGGATTATACAGCATTGCAACCATCTTTTTAGAAAGCGCATGGGGGCGTTTATGGGGCGGGGCATCGTTAACTGCGTCATCGCTGGGATCACATTCCGTGCACGGATCGTGCATGGTCCTGTCATGGTCCTGTCATGGACCTGTCATGCTCCAGGCGGCTGTTTGACGTGGCTCCCACTGTAGGAGGTGAAGTAGAAAGGTAAATGAGAGAATGTGAGAATGCTAAAGGGAATAGTACAAGATAAAAGCTTTCTTGGCCAGGAATGTTGCAGTTGGTACACTTGTGTTTGAAGAATGGGAGGTAAACAGGGCAATTGTCAAGATGACTGCTGGTAAACGACAAATTAATTTTCTCAGTTTATAATCCACGGGTGTCTTAAGTGATGAAGTGAAAGATTGTGGCTTTAGTTCTGCTACTATTGGAGTTTGGTGATGCAAAACAAACACTCTTGTACAATATTATGCTCAAGAAGGAGGAAAATATGTTTGGAGACATATGAATCTGGTAGATGTAAGAAGCACAACAGGCATTTGTTGGTGAAAAAAATTTACATTTTTCAACATGTCCCAATCAAAGTATTTCCTTTAAAAAAATTGTGTACCACAACCTGGCTTGTTTGTATAAGATCTTTTAAAATGAGGAATAAAAACATATGTACTGTGGTTCTGGGCTTAAGAACTGATGGAGGGAAATGTGACAAATTAATTTTCTGATTTTCTGTACAGATTTCATTGGCAGTAAAAGTGAATGAGCTTTCAGAATTACCAGGTGTGAATATCAAGTGGTAAATGATAAAGAATGTCTGTTTGAAAACTGTTTGGGGTTGGACAAATGGAACACTAGGTCACAAAGAAACATACTGGTGAAATACTAAGCTATACAAGGCAGTTGAGAGAAAAAGGGTCTTCAATAAATGGAAGAAAACAAAGGCAGAATCAGGAAGGGAAATCTATCATAAAAGAAGTTAGGAGGATGCAAGATAATAGAAAACAGTTTGTAAGTGAGCTGAAGAATGAGAATGGAAGAGCAAATATACTCTGGACTGCAAAGCAGATGGCTTGAAAAATACATAAAAGAAGATCATGATTTATAGTAAAGGGATTAAGGATATGTGGAGGACATTTCTGAATGAGGACAACAAATGGGTGTAATGATCTTCATTATATAAAAACTGAGCTATTAAGATTTTGAAAGAGGAGTCTGAAAAAGTGCTGTTCTTAGAATTGCTAAAGGCAGCAAAAGGTTGACAGACTTGTACAAAATGATTATAAGTGAAGATAACAATTTATCACATAAAGGAAGAGTGAATCATAGATCACATGACAATTAACAAAATGTACTGTACTTCAGTCTCATGCCTGGAAAAGGGACAAAAGGTATGTGATCTCTGTTGTCAGGCAAATGGAGGAAAAATACCTGAATAAGGAAATAGCAGTATATTACACATTTGTAGATTTGAAAAGACACATGCAATGATAATAAAGGTGGCGAAGTGAGTATTGAGAAATAAGTGTGAATGAAAGTTATGTGTCTGAATGATGTCAAAAGATTACAAAAACTGAGAGGAGTGAGACATGCCAATGAAAGCAGAGGCAAAGCTGAAGATAACAGAGCAGAAAATGATTAGATGGATGTGTATGGAAAGTCAATGAGTAAAAGGGAGTGTTACAGAAAGACTTGGTGTGGAGGCAATAGGTTTTGTGCTATGGAGAAACATACCCAACGTGGCTTGGGTATGTGGAGTGAAAGGTAGAGGATGACTGGATGAAGAGTTGAACAAAGATGGAGGGAAGTTAAAGGAGGCCAAAAGGGAGGAGAAAGAAGACATAGTTGGAGGTGGTGGCAAATAATATGGAAAGAATGGGTCTCATACCAAAGAATGTGGAAAGAGGAGGAAAAAAAATTTAGAAGTCAAATGACTAACCTGGTCCCTGGAAATGGATGTTAAAATGGTGTCCATGATAATCAACATAACAATCCTTCTATTTACCCTTAAGCACAGATGCTTTAAATTTACTTCATTTGTATTTTTTATCATTTTACATTATTGTTTATGTTCAAAATGTGATTTTTGCTTTGTTTCATGGCAATCACATACTCCCAAGTTTTTCTTTTATCCTGTTCAATTAACATTACTTAGACCCTGCAAAGAAAGTTTATGCAATCAGGGAGTATGGGTGGCTTGATTCTTCTCATTATAAATATAATGTTTAAGAGCTTTGATTCCCTTATCTATACTAATAAAAGGCAAAGCCCTCACTGACTCACTCACTGACTGACTACCTCATCACTAATTCTCCAACTTCCCGTGTAGGTAGAAGGCAAAAATTTGGCAGGCTAATTCCTTACAGCTTACTTACAAAAGTTGGGTAGGTTTCATTTCGAAATTCTACGCATAATGGTCATAACTGGAACGTATTTTCGTCCATATACTGTAATAGAATGCAGCTCGATAGCCGTGGGAGGCGGAGTTTCGTATTAAAATATTTAACCAATCACATATCAGCCATCACTTGATGCCAGGCAGAGAGGCTTTTACAATCTGTTGTGGAGGCACTCTAACACAGAATAAATGTTGATTAACCTGTTGCTTCAACCAATCAGATTTTGAGATGGTGTCAGTACGGCCCTCTTGCAGGCGTACGGCAACGTCACCTTATTCTACGACGCCATTGAACGCACCGCAAATGCTCCGAGCGAAAGATCGTCGCGTGCACTACAGCCAACTCCATGGCAGGATTCTGGACAATATAATTTGCCAGACACAAACCAGATTTCAAGACCATAAAAACCTGATGTTTGTCATGCTCCTCGAGCCCCAGAAGTTTCGGGAATACAAGAAAAATTTCATGCATGCAGCCTTCTCCAGTTTAACACTACAGCCACGGAGCGCTTTTTGATCTGTCTCGGCTAAAAACAGAACTGACTGTAATGTATGCTATGGATGATTTTGCAAGAGAATCTCCCGCTGATCTCCTTGACTTCCTTCATCAGAAAAATCTGAATGAGACCATGGGGCAGCTGTTCACATTCGTATATTTGGCGGTGAGCATTCCTGTATACACTGCTTCTGTTGAGCGGACATTTTCAGTCCTAAAGCGAAATCAAACTTATGCCAGAAATACCATAGGGCGGGTTCGCCTTTCAGCATTAGCTTCGATGGTGACAGAAAGTGAGGTTTTGATGGAACTGAAGCGCACCGATAATCCGTACGACAGGGTAATTGAACTGTTTTTGAGGAAAGAGAAGACGATGGATTTTGCTTACAAATAATCTGAATTTTTGGTGAGTAAAATGTTACGATTTTCCTAAATAATATTGCAAGTTTATGAGTTATTATTGATGTTTTTATGTGTGTCGCGGCTGTGGCTGCAGTAGAAAGGAACTTGTTCATCCCTGGTTTGTCTATAAAATAAAGGCATTTATTGTGGCTACAGGAGTGTATATATATATATATATATACATATATATATATATATATATATATATATATATATATATATATATATACACACACACACACACATATATACACACCCCGATCTACATACTGTCAAATAAACGAACAACATGCAGTGGTGCAACACAAGACGCTTCGCCTCTAGTGCTGACTTCCGAGGTTCGATTCCCGAGAGGGGGTGCAGTGAGTGTGCACGCCTGATGAGCCCAGAATTAGGGCGAAAGACGTGCTGCGTACTGTTTGCATTATTTGACAGTAAAACTATTTCAATATATTCTATATATACACTGTGTGCACAATTATTAGGCAAGTGAGTATTTTGACCATATCATCATTTTTATGCGTATATTCCAACTCCAAGCTGTATTAACTTGAATGCTTATTGGATTTAAGCACGTCAGGTGATGTGTATTTGTGTAATGAGGGAGGGTGTGGCCCAAGGAGATCAACACCCTATATCAAGGTGTGCAGACTTATTAGGCAGCTAGTTTTCCTCGGGCAAAACGGGCCAAAAAAGAGATTTAACTGACTCTGAAAAGTCAAAAATTGTAAAAAGTCTTTCAGAGGGATGCAGCACTTTTGGAATTGCTAAGATATTGGTGTGTGATCACAGAACCATCAAACATTTTGTTGCAAATAGTCAACAGGGTCGCAAGAAACGTGTTGAGAACAAAAGATGCAAATTAGCTGCCAAAGATTTGAGAAGAATCAAAAGTGAAGCTACCAGGAACCCATTATCCTCCAGTACTTTCATATTCCAGAGCTGCAACCTACCTGGAGTGCCCAGAAGTACAAGGTGTTCAGTGCTCAAAGACATGGCCAAGGTAAGGAGGGCTGAAACCCAACCACCACTGAACAAGAAACATAAGTTGAAACGTCAAAACTGGGCCAAGAAATATCTGAAGACAGATTTTTTTCAAAGGTTTTATGGACCGATGAGATGAGAGTGACTCTTGATGGACCAGATGGATGGACCTGTGGATCAGTAATGGGCACAGAGCTCCACTCCAACGTGGAGATGGGGTACTGGTATGAGCTGGTATTTTTAAAGATGAGCTAGTTGGACCTTTTTGCATTGAAGATGAACTCAAAATCAACTCCCAAACCTACTGCCAGTTTTTCGAAGACACTTTCTTCAAACAGTGATACAGGAAGAAGACCATGATTTTTATGCAGGCCAATGCTCCATCACTTGCATCGAAGTTCTCCACTGCGTGGCAAGCCAGTAAAGGCCTTAAAGATGAAGGAATAATGACATGGCCCCCCTTCCTCATCTGACCTAAACCCTATCGAGAACTTGTGGGCACTTCTTAAACGCTAGATTTACGGGGGAGAAAAACAATACACCTCTCTGAAGAGTGTCTGGGAGGCTGTAGTCACTGCTCCACAAAAAGCTGATCGTCAACAGATCAAGAAACTGACAGACTCCATGAATGGAAAGGCTTATGACTGTTATTGGAAAGAAGGGTGGCTATATTGGTCATTGATTGATTGATTTATTTTTTTTGAAATGTCAGAGATGTTTATTTGTAAATTTTGAGGTGTTTGTTTATTATTCTCACTATAACAGATGAAAATAAACAAGTGAGATGGGAAAATTTTCATTTTTCCTTTAGTTGCATAATAAATCTGCACACTAATAGTTGCCTAATAATTGTGCGCACATATGTATTCCCCTGATGATGTTCACACTCACATTTCCGTTGTGAAACATTCAGGTTTATTAACATTTTGGATTGACTGATAGCACTGTGTTTGTTCCATATTAAAATTAATCCTCAAAAATACAACTTGCCTAATAATTGTGCACACAGTGTAATGTGCAGCACCCATAAAACAAAAGAAATGCAGTTTAACAGAAATTTTTAAATAACAGATAAAACTTGAGTTCATCAGTTTAATTTCACAGAGATAGCCTTACAGTTTGTTATAGCAGGGCCCAGTTTTAAAATTATTTGCTCTACAGATTAAGTCTATTGGGTAATGCAAGCAGTAAAAGGAAATAACTAAAATTGGGACATACAGCACACGTGAATTTGTTAAAGACATAGAAAGCAAACAACAGCTTATCCCCAAAAAAAAACAAGTCCTACAATCTCTTTCAAAATAAGATGTATGCTGGCAGATATTTGTTTTCATAACTATGTGCTTTCCTCAACATTTCTACTGACTAAGCAACTTGAGGTACAACAATGGGCTTAAACAATTAACAATTTTTTATTTCACTTTCCTAAGCTTACAGAGCATCATCAAAAAAGCTATTTGTGCTGAATTTCCACATACCAGCATTGAGTTTTTCTGATCCACAATCCAGGCTGGCAACGCTATACCAAAACTTGTAGCTAAAAGGAAAAAAAAAATCCTTTAAACACTGAAACAGTAAATAAAAAAACAGAAAATTTAACAGTTTCTAAGATTAACAACTCCAAGATGAAGTACAAAATATTTACTTGTGACTCTGTAATTTACATTTATTTGTACTTTGGAATTCATGCCTAAATGGAAAAAATGGTTAACGTTTCATAAAGGATTTTTGTCTTTTTTCATTTTCCTGTTGTGATGCTCTATGGTAGTGTAAAATCATGGCAAAACACAATGAAAAGGTATTAAAGGAACAACATTATGAAACATATTCATAAACAACATGTAAGACTAACCTATATGTATTCGAAACAAATGAGTTCATACACTAATACTATTCTGTACAGCATAACCATATTGAATACAAATTTAGTTTGAAGCTTTGATCATATTACAAAAAGCATTCATTTGCTACAATATATAACTGTTATGCTGGAGATTAAAAAAGCCCTTTAATAACAAAAAAAAAAACGGTCATTTGCCATCTCCGTCAATCTCAATTTTAGTCTTGTTTTAGCTCATCATCTTAATGGTCTTTAACCATTTTTTGTTCAATAACCTATTGTGACTGCAGAAACAAAAAAATATTTTGTTGAATTTATATTACATTGAATAATAACAATTAACCATAATGCTGGAAGTTAAATTAGACTATAAATCATTTCTCAAAAAGTTCTCAGCCATTTAAAGGATGTATAAAACAATTATAAAGTAAGTTATTTTATGTTCAATATTCTGTTATATTTTAACATTCCACAAAATCATTGAGCCTCTTGTTCTGCTTATTTAACTTTACAGGGACGGTAAAGAAACATGCTAAGAACAACAGGTAATCTTTAAGGCTTAAGTAGCTGTAAAACTCAAACCAACAGTATTTCCCTGCTTTGTCTATTTACTTTACTTTAAAACCCCAGGGTATTCTCCAGTGCAGATACAGGAACCTCATGTTGTAGGCTAAACATGACATAATTAATCATTTCATTATTCACACAGAAAGTCTTCAAGCAACATGAAACTGAAGCAAGCTGCAGGCATACTGACCTGCAAATTACATTCTTTTATGTGAAAAATGTCACCTATTTTAACAACAGTTTCAGAAAGTTTTGAATGCAAATACTTAAAACACATAGTAAGTAACTAATAAAACATTTGGTTTGACCAAACTGCCTATTAAAAGAAAGTATTTTATAAGGAACAATGCGTTTCAAGTATATGGCAATTTAAATAAGATTATGTTTAAACACGAGTCTAATAATTTTCAAGTACTAGTCTCTGCAGAACACTGACCTGAGTGGGCGGATTTCAAGTACTGGAAGTGTATTACCGTGGGTGGGTTCAAAGCGTTGTTCCGATTGGCTAAAACAAACACTGGGTGGATTTCAAGAGGAGTAGCCAGGTTCCACTGGAGTTTCTGATTGGCTAAAACGACAACTGGGCAGATTTCAAGTTAAGTATCTGTTTGGCTGTGTGACGGGACTTCTTATCATACCAGAAAAAGAATCTTAGTCTGGATGCGTGCAGCACAGCGTGCAGAAACAATGGCGGAGGATCGGATGCAGTACATGACCCAGTGTAATGTGCCTGCTTTGCTCTGCATTAAGCGGTACAGTTCCAATTTATAACCACACACATCCACACGCGATCTCCTGCTGAGCATGCTTTTTTTTTTTTAAATCAACCTACCATTCTTCCGGATGTCAATATCAGATACGCATACACATTACACGTCACTGTGTACCTTGCTAGTAGCGGGTTGGACCCCCTTTTACTGTATACAATGACACTGCAAGTCCCCATCTCAGTTGAATTAAACATTGAAATCACACAGCACAAGTCTTGAAAACCAACGTATAAACCACAACCAAGGCAGGTAAAAGATGGTAAAATTGACAATCATGTAAAAGATAACAATATAAAGTGCTTAACAGTGTAAGGTGTAATGAGTGCCAGATTACAGCAGCCAGTACATGTATTATGAACAAGATTTATGAGTATGAATATTAAAAACGTTCAAAGTTATTACTGAATGGCTGGAATTCTTTTTGAAATAAGCTGTTCGGCAGTTAGTGCACATTTTGATTGATGTTACGTTTTCCTGAGGGCAATGTCCTTGAGTGAGGGAACCATTTGTTTTAAAAGCTGGTGTTAGGCTTGTGGAATATTTAATCATGAATACAGTGGAACCTCGGTTCACGAACATCTCAGTACACGTACAACACTGTTTACGACCAAAAAGTTTACCAAACTTTTGCCTCGGTTCACAACCACAAACTCAGTATACGAACAAGCCAGTTTCCCTTTCTGTTTGTGCGCGCTGATGATTTCCGCGCGTGTTGCATTGTTCTTGGTCAGACGTGCGTGCTTACATGCTTTCGCTGTGAACGCTTTGTGCTCTATTTCATTTCCCTTCCGGTTCGTACGCACCGATTACTGTATTTAAGCACGTGTTGAGCCGCTCCCTGTTCATTGTTCTCAGTCAGACGTGCGTGCTTTATCCGTGATCTCTTTGTGCTCTACAGTATTTCATGTGCTTTTGCAGTTAACCATGGCTTCTAAGCAAGTGAAGAGTGGTGAGAAGAAAGTTTTGCAGAAAATTGAAATCGAAGTAAAGAAAGAAATTATTGAAAAGTATGAGCGTGGCATTCGTGTTACTGATCTTGCCGCCGAGTACAGTAAGTCAAAATCTACGATTGACTATTCTACAGTAGAAAGAATCTATTAAAGCAGCTGATGTTGCAAAAGGAGTTAAAGCATTAACCAGGCAGAGGCCGCAAGTGCTGGAAGAGGTGGAAAAACTGTTTACCAGTTTACTCATTTACCAATTTGAAAACCCTTGCGCTTTCAAGCAGCACAATGTAAACAAAGCCAGACTGCCAGTGATGTGAAGGGCAAACATGAAGGATTGGGTCACAAGGAAATTGTTTTTGGAATGGCTGCATGAGGCTTTCGCTCCCACCAGCTAAACAGCTGAAAACAAGAAATCACATGAGAGAAAACACCTGAAGGAAAACATCCCTCCATCGCGGAGCCAGACTCTCCCTCAAAACTGTAACCTCCTCTCCACCCAGTTCCTCCTCACTTCATGCCAGAACTCAACTCATGCAAGGTTAGTTTTCTTGGTGGTTTATGGTTAGTTTTTGTATTATGGATTTTTCCAAATGTTCATTTTCCGGTTTGTAGCGTGAATTGTTGCGGTGTTACTTTTCACTTATTTTCAAATGTACACATATATATATATATATATATATATATATATATATATATATATATATATATATATATATATATATATATATATATATATATATATATATATATATATATATATATATATATATATATATATATATATATATATATATATACTGTATATACTAGGGATGGGCGGTATACAAATTTTGATACCGCCAAACCTCCTCCCTATTTTACCTCGTATACGGTATTACCGTGAATAATAAAAATTGTGACGTAAGGCTCAGACAGCATCACCAAACTGTTGGCTTGTGCCTAAACCGCTCAGAAACTGAATATCAAACACTAATACTGAAACAATAACAAAATAACATGCAGAACAATATTAACAACTTTTATTAGCAACAAATAGCAGTTTATAAAAAGTGCAAATACAACAGTCAAACAGAATTAAATTAACATAAACATCCAGAATAGTTTTCCGAGAGAGACGCACACAAATCAATTAAATTAAATCACACCGCCTGAACAACTTTTAATAACAAATATGAGCAGCTTATAAAAAGTGCAACTAGACCCACAACAGTCAACCAGAGTTGAATTAACATAAACATCATCCATATTATAAAAAGTATTGCCAAGCAATAGTCCTAAACAAAACGCCTTCTTTCCAATATCGCTTTTAACGTAAACCAAATAAAAATACCTGAATCAATTAAATAAAAATAAACCCAGTGCGAAAAGGAACGAATGGCAAGTGGCATCAATCTATTCAAGATTTCGCTAGAAAACCAGCATGTTTACTTTGTCCGCTTTAACAGGGCACGCTGTGGACCGACAACTTTACCTGCGGTGCTGAAAACCCGCCCGATGGTGTGCTTGTGGCACAGACGCACAGGTACTTTCGTGCCACTCGTGACATTTGGGGAAAACGCCCGCAGCATTTTTCCACCAGATAAGTGGGTCCTCGCTCCTTGAGTAACTGGCTCCAAACAGTAGGCTGTTATTTCAGCTCCGACTCGTCCTCTACGGTGCCGACGGACCTGCCATTGCATCAGATTTTTTCAGCATACTCCCCAAAGTCATCTTTTTCGTGAGGGTGCAGGTTGCTCCTCTCCCTCTTCCACTCTGATGGCCACTGGACCTGCTGCCTCTAAGCTCACGATCTCAGCCTGTAATTCAGCCTTGGTCTCAGCCAATGCGTTGTCATCCGCTCTCATATCCTCCACGGTAATGAGGATCGAGGAAAGTGCATTTTCGCAATATTTTGCGTACTGAATTGGATTCATACTTGGCCTCCAGCTTTGTTAGAATTCCAGTTTTGATTGACTTTGTTAGCTGGGGTCATTTTCTGACGCAGCCAACACATTGTCCCTGCAGAGCTGTAGTATGGGAGGATACAGGAACTGGTCACATAATTTTCTCCTGACAAAATATCAGTGAAGTCACCGACTGGTTTCAGTGCTTCGTGAACAGCTTTCAAGACGCCCATGTCCTGCCAGGTCAGGGACAGGTGCTCCTTCTGTCATCAGACAGGACGGTCTGATCGCTTGGGCCTGCTCGAGGATTCGCTCCACCATTGCCAGTTTGGAGCCCCAGCGAAGTTAGCAGTCCTGCCGACGGATGGATGGATGAATTAATTAATGAATGATGAATAAATGATTAAATAAAGTATCTATCTATCTATCTAAATGAATGAATAGGCCTAAATAAACAAATGAATGAATAAATAGGCATAAACAAATGAATGAATAAATAGGCATAAATAAACGAATGAATGAATAAATAGGCATAAAAAACGAAATTGCTTTATTTAGGCCAATTCATTCAATAAACGAATGAATGAATAAATAGGCCTAAATAAACAATGAATGCATAAATAAATATGTCCATTAACGTATATTATTCCACTTGGTGAAATTTGCATGCACATTTATTTCAGGCTAAATAAGTCCCTTATAAGCATCAAGCCTGCATTTACTTGATAAAAAATACAGGAAAAATTACAATTTAAAAATGGTTTTCCATTTTAATATAGCCTACTTTTCAATATAATTTATGTGATGCAAAGCATATATATATATATATATATATATATATATATATATATATATATATATATATATATATATATATATATATATATATATATATATATATATATATATATATATATATATCCCTTTTTTATATTTGAGCCCCTGCCCTGAGGAACTCTCTGCACGCTTTATGCTTACCGCTATGAGACTATGTTTTGGGAGTCCCAAGTCCACTTGCTTCTTGTGGAGTTCATGCTTACGCTGCCAGCTGTGTGAAGGCACCCACAATATTACATTAGTCCGAGGGCGCCGGTTTTTTTGCCTCTGGTCATGCAATCCATTTGTGACAGCC